>NC_053392.1:613167587-613467587 GCF_905171765.1 Bufo bufo
GAGTCTCGATTTCTGTTGAGACATTCAAATGGTAGAGTCCGAATTTGGCGTAAACAGAATGAGAACATGTCTCCATCCTCTGATGGCTACTTCCAGCAGGATAATGCACCATGTCACAAAGCTCGAATCATTTCACATTGGTTTCTTGAACATGACAATGAGTTCACTGTACTAAAATGGCCCCACAGTAACCAGATCTCAACCCAATAGAGCATCTTTGGGATGTGGTGGAGCGGGAGCTTCATGCCCTGGATGTGCGTCCCTCAAATCTCCATCAACTGCAAGATGCTATCCTATCAATATGGGCCAACATTTCTAAAGAATCAGCACCTTGTGGAATCAATGCCACGTAGAATTAAGGCAGTTCTGAAGGCAAAAGGGGGTCCAACACCGTATTAGTATGGGGGCACTAATAATTCTTTAGGTGAGTGTATATTACATACACCCCCTACACTATCATCACCGCACAGTATAGAGATATTATATAGCTTCTCATGTGTATATATATATTACATACACCCCCTACACTATCATCACTGCACAGTATAGAGATATTATATAGCTTCTCATGTATATATATATTTCCATTTCATCCACCATGACGGCTTAACTATGAGATTGACCCCTTGACCTCTGTAGGGGCAGGAACATGGAGAGTTTAAATGGCCACCACCCACTGTGTTTCCTGTCCCTTTGGGGCACCTCACAGAGAGACCTGTGTGTTTTTTTTCCCCCCTTTTCCTCTGCCCACCTGCAGTTTATTCCAAATCTGGGCAGAGGAGGACATTCTGGAGTAGATCTCGTTCCTGTACAGCGGGGGCCTGTTATCTCTCCACAGCGCATGGTCCTCCTTCTTTTTCTCTGTGGAAGCTGACTGCGCACTACATAACACGCTGCACGCCGACCTCAGCGCTGTGCTCTGTTCTCGTCCTGCGGGGGGGGGCGGAGCTTGGAACCCACGAACGCGCACTGATGACGTTAGCGGCGCCTGCTGTAAAAAGTGGCAGATTCAAACAAGACACCACTGCTTCCAGTGTGGTGTTCCTCCTCCTGAATAGGATGTCAGCTCCTGATGCCCTTGCAGGCCAGATGGATCCTACAGCCCCCCCCCCCCCCTTCCCCCTTCCTCGGCTACTCCAACCGTAAGTTTACCTCTGGGGAGAAAATGTATCACTCTGACATGCTTAATGTGTATGGTCTCCTGATACCTGGTTGCTCCTCTCTTATAGGGAGTGAAAGAGCCCAGAATTAAACCCAAAGTCTGGAACGCATAGACATCACCAGACGCTGGGTTTCATCCCTGGTGATGCTCTGCCAGGCCTCTACTGCAACTGTCTTCAGTTCCTGCTTGTTCTTGGGGCATTTTCCCTTCAGTTTTGTCTTCAGCAAGTGAAATGCTCAATCGGATTCAGGTCAGGTGATTGACTTGGCCATTGCAGAACATTCCACTTCTTTCCCTTAAAAAACTCTTTAGTTGCTTTTGCAGTATGCTTTGGGTAATTGTCCATCTGCCATGTGAAGCGCCGTCCAATCAGTTCTGAAGCATTTGGCTGAATATGAGCAGATAATATTGCCCGAAACACTTCAGAATTCATCCTTCTGCTTTTGTCAGCAGTCACATCATTATAAATACAAGAGATATTATAACAATATGGTGGCTCACTTCAGGCGGACTATGGAATCAAGTGCTGCTAACCCAAATTGGAGGGACACCCACCCTCTGGTCAGGTATAGCAAATAAATAATAAAATAATGGGTGAGCACTCTGGCACTTGGACTTAGTAAAATTTTATTAAATCAGTTTAATTAGTACATGTATGATTGTAAAAAAAATTAAGATGGATAAAACATCAAAATGCTGTTACCAATAAAAAACAATATGCTGAAATCTAACACTTTGCATATATACAGTCCTCAAAATGTCCCAGCAATGCAGACTACCAAGATGGTGGTAATTAGACGCGAATCCACTAGTTAAAGTGTCGAGTCTCTAGTATGGATATAAATTCTTATCCCATATATATGGATCCTGCGTCACAAGCAAGTAGATATCCAAAGCATAATTGAGATGATAAATGTATCTCTTCCACACAGTTTTCAAAAGAGCGAGTCTCTGACGTAATCTCAGGCTTAATAGCCGTAAATATTGGGTTGGGCGGTACCAAAATTATCCCCGGAGACATTGAGGTCTGCCAATTCAGCAGCAAGTCCTCCACGTCTCCCACCATCACACTTAGCGGGGTTGTCTCCCCTCTTCCACCGAAGTGGCGGTCACCCCTACTGATGGCCCTTCTGTCTCAGGTTCCCAGGGTTCTGGTCTCCCCCCTTAGCCAGGCCACTCTGCTAGGGTTACCCCTGTCTCATGGGTTTCAGTCACTCTCATAGCAGGCCACAGTGCCAGGAAGCCCGGGAAGTCTCTCCCTATTATGAGTTCATAATGTAGATTTGTGGCGACAGCCACCTCGTGGGTCCATCTACTGGCCACCGTAGTTAGAGACACCAGCGCGGTGGGGTAGTCTTTTAAGTCTCCATGGATGCACATCACCCCGACTTTCTGGCCAGTATACTCAGTGGATCGTACCAGGGTAGCCCTTACTAGGGTCACCAGACTCCGAGTCCAGCAGAGCCTCCGCCGGAGTGTCTCCCACTTCCACCTGGCACAAATGATCTAGAGACTCTGGGGTACATGTTGCACACAGCCTCCTGGCATATAGCGACTGACGGTAGCCATAGTTAATGTCAATGGGCTCATCCCGATGGAGACAGTCAACCATTACATGGCCAGGCTCCTGACACCTCCAGAAGACTATCGGAGCCAGGTCTGCCATGGGTACATCCCGGGGTGGTTTTATTGGCTCAAATCTTCAGGCCTGGGGTGGAGTTTTCCGGGGTTTGCTGACTCCCCTCCCGACAGAACCATCCTTTAGATTCCTGGTAGCTTCATAGCGTTCCACCATCTCAAGGGCATTGCCAGGAGACACTTGACCGATCTAGTGCTGGAGAGGGTATGGCAAAGCCCTCCAGAACATATTGGCTAATAGTCTATCCAGCATAGCCGGGACACTAAGCACGTCAGGCTGTAGCCACTTTTGCAAGAGGTGAAGTAAGTTATACTTACTGGGGTCTTGCAGGCTCAGCTGTGTTAAACCCCCACTGATACACCCGCTGGGCCCGGACCAACACATTCACCCCCAGCCTTACCAGAATCTCACCCTTGACTTTCTGGTAGTTGGCCGCTTGATTGTCCGGCAAGTCGAAATACACCCACTGGGAATTGGATGCCAGGAACGGAGCGAGGACCTCAGCCCACTGGTCACGGGGTAGCTTTTCCCTAATGGCAACTTTCTTGTTCATCGCCAGGTAGGTTTCGATGTCGTCTGCGGGGGTCCTCTTAGGAATCGCGGCACGGACTGCTTTCCGGGCATCGTGGTTGCTCCTGCCTTCTGCAAAGCCATCACGTGTTGTAGCAACAACTGGATAGTCTCCTGCTGCTGCTTATTAGCCTCGCGTTGCTGCAGGTTTGTCTCTCGCTGCTGCAGATTAGCCTACATGAGGGCCTTCACAACAGCCTCTATTTTGTCGTGGGGCACTGGTTGTAATACAGCTGGTTTAATGTATGGCATACATCCGTGCCTGAAAAATGCAGAAACCAAAAAAATCTGCGTTTACGCCAGCCTCACTGCTCATGCTCACATCCTTCACCAATTTCGCTCTGGTAGACAGGATTAGCGGACGCAGTATAGAGGCAACAACTTGTTTGGATCAAACAGTTCAGTATTTTATTCACACTTTAGGCAAGTGACAAAACAAGTAGTCATAAACAAGCAAAAAGTCACCTTGCTGTGTTGGTGGTAATTCACACCATGCAGCAATACCGGTCCGGTATTTGACCTCACCTGGCTGTAAATCAGCCCAGAAGCACATGCTGGGAGGAAAATAACTGTTTTCCCAGACAAAACCTCTGACTGTGTCACAACAGGCACATAATTACAATAAATGGCCACTTGAACGATCATTCAGTCCTTGCGATCATTCATGCAGCTGTTCATTTCCGCCTCTTTACACAGGACGATGCACTGCCGACTAACGTTCATATGAAAGATGCAATGTATAGTGTGCTATAAGTAATCCTTAATGGAGTTGTCTTATCATAGGAATGTATTCCCTACACATAGGACAGAAGATAAGTATCTGATTGGTGGGGGTCTGACCACTGGGATCCCCACCAATCACAAGTATGAGGTGCCAGAATGTATGAACCGGTGGTCACACCATCCAACTCTATGGGACTGACAAAGAGAAGATGAATTCAGAGCTCGGCGATCTCCGGCAGTCCCATGGAGTTGACTGGAGCAGTAGCACAAGTCCATGACCACCGCTCTATACACTCTTGTGATTGGTGGAGATCCCAGTGGTTGAACCCCCACCGATCATATACTTATCCTCTATCCTATGTGTAGGGAATTATACCCTATGGTGAGACAACTCCTTTAATAATTCTCATTCCATGAGACACTTTACTTCATGTAAGATGTTCTTCCAAATGTGATTTTGCTCTCCATCCTCCATGTTTTCCTCAGGTTCCCAGGTACAAGACTCTCATAGCTAAAATTTTCTTTTGAAAGACAATGGTCCTTTCCATTGATGATCCACCAAGGATGGAGAAGGACAGAAACCACATGGCTGCAAGGATATTAGACCTCACCCTGGAGATCATCTCCTTGATAACTGGAGAGGTGAGAGTCTCACATGACATCACTCTTATCTCTAGTAATAAACCAGGGAAATGTTTGGAAAGGTGAAGGATTCTTAGAATCTCTGTAGTGATCATCGTCTCCCCGTACACAGGATTACACAGTAGTGAAGAAGTCGTCTGGTGAGTGTGTGACACCCCGTGTGTCAGTAGGATGGAGCAGGACCCAGAGCCCCATCACCGAGCCTCCACCTCATTCCCTGATACATGAGCAGAAGATCCTAGAACTTACCACCAGGATCACTGAGCTGCTGATTGGAGAGGTGAGCGCTGCTGGGAATGCTGGGACATTATACCATAACGCCAAGGGAGTGGTTTGGTAATGACTGTGTCCTTGTGTTGTCAGGTTCCTATAAGGTGTCAGGATGTCGCTGTCTATTTCTCTATGGAGGAGTGGGAGTATTTAGAAGAGCACAAGGATCTGTACAAGGATGTCATGACGGAGAATCACCAGCCCCTCACATCACCGGGTAAGAGGAGACCTTCCATGACTGTAGAGGAGAGAACAGTTTTGAGGGTCAGATTCCTCCATCATCTGATCATCACATATAGACAATGTACTCAGTCACTGTGTGTATTTTCTATAGATGGATCCAGTCAGAGAAATCCACCAGAGAGATGTCCCAGTCCTCCGTATTCCCAGGACTGTCCAGAGGAGAAACCAAATATCGCACTGGATCATCAGGTAGATGAAGCTGAGGTTTCTACAAATCCTCTATAGACTGATGTAATGGAGCTTTCTACTGACCTCCCCCAGCAGCAGTGGAGTATACTGTACGCTCCATCTACTGACCTCCCCCAGCAGCAGTGGAGTATACTGTACGCTCCATCTACTGACCTCCCCCAGCAGCAGTGGAGTATACTGTACGCTCCGTCTACTGATACTGATCTTCCCCAGCAGCAGTGGAGTATACTGTACGCTCCATCTACTGACCTCCCCCAGCAGCAGTGGAGTATACTGTACGCTCCATCTACTGACCTCCCCCAGCAGTGGAGTATACTGTACGCTCCATCTACTGACCTCCCCCAGCAGTGGAGTATACTGTACGCTCCATCTACTGACCTCCCCCAGCAGTGGAGTATACTGTACGCTCCATCTACTGACCTCCCCCAGCAGTGGAGTATACTGTACGCTCCATCTACTGACCTCCCCCAGCAGCAGTGGAGTATACTGTACGCTCCATCTACTGACCTCCCCCAGCAGTGGAGTATACTGTACGCTCCATCTACTGACCTCCCCCAGCAGTGGAGTATACTGTACGCTCCGTCTACTGACCTCCCCCAGCAGCAGTGGAGTATACTGTACGCTCCGTCTACTGACCTCCCCCAGCAGCAGTGGAGTATACTGTACGCTCCGTCTACTGACCTCCCCCAGCAGCAGTGGAGTATACTGTACGCTCCGTCTACTGACCTCCCCCAGCAGCAGTGGAGTATACTGTACGCTCCGTCTACTGACCTCCCCCAGCAGCAGTGGAGTATACTGTACGCTCCGTCTACTGACCTCCCCCAGCAGCAGTGGAGTATACTGTACGCTCCGTCTACTGACCTCCCCCAGCAGCAGTGGAGTATACTGTACGCTCCGTCTACTGACCTCCCCCAGCAGCAGTGGAGTATACTGTACGCTCCGTCTACTGACCTCCCCCAGCAGCAGTGGAGTATACTGTACGCTCCGTCTACTGACCTCCCCCAGCAGCAGTGGAGTATACTGTACGCTCCGTCTACTGACCTCCCCCAGCAGCAGTGGAGTATACTGTACGCTCCGTCTACTGACCTCCCCCAGCAGCGGTGGAGTATACTGTACGCTCCGTCTACTGACCTCCCCCAGCAGCGGTGGAGTATACTGTACGCTCCGTCTACTGACCTCCCCCAGCAGTGGAGTATACTGTACGCTCCGTCTACTGACCTCCCCCAGCAGCAGTGGAGTATACTGTACGCTCTACTGCATCTGGTTATTGGTGGCTGAAAATGGTTTCTGGTTTCATAAAAGATTACATAGAAACATAGAATGTGTCGGCAGATAAGAACCATTTGGCCCATCTAGTCTGCCCAATATATCTGAATCCTATGAATAGTCCCTGGCCCTATCTTATATAAAGGATAGCCTTATGCCTATCCCATGCATGCTTAAACCCCTTCACTGTATTTGCAGCTGCCACTTCTGCAGGAAGGCTATTCCATGCATCCACTACTCTCTCAGTAAAGTAATACTTCCTTATATTACTTTTAAACCTTTGCCCCTCTAATTTAAAACTGTGTCCTCTTGTGGTAGTTTTTCTTCTTTTAAATATGCTCTCCTCCTTTACCGAGTTGATTCCCTTTATGTATTTAAAAGTTTCTATCATATCCCCTCTGTCTCTCTTCTTTCTTCCAAGCTATACATATTAAGGTCCTTTAACCTTTCCTGGTAAGTTTTATCCTGCAATCCATGTACTAGTTTAGTAGCTCTTCTCTGAACTCTCTCTAGAGTATCTATATCCTTCTGGAGATATGGCCTCCAGTACTGCGCACAATACTCCAAGTGAGGTCTCACCAGTGTTCTGTACAGCGGCATAAGCACTTCACTCTTTCTACTGCTTATACCTCTCCCTATACATCCAAGCATTCTGCTGGCATTTCGTGCTGCTCTATTACATTGTCTTCCCACCTTTAAGTCTTCTGAAATAATTACTCCTAAATCCCTTTCCTCAGATACTGGGGTCAGGACTGTGTCAAATATTCTATATTCTGCCCTTGGGTTTTTACGCCCCAGGTGCATTATCTTGCACTTATCCACATTAAATTTCAGTTTCCAGAGTTCTGACCATTCTTCTAGTTTTCCTAAATCCTTTTCCATTTGGCGTTTCCCTCCAGGAACATCAACCCTGTTACATATCTTTGTGTCATCAGCAAAAAGACAAACCTTACCAGCGAGGCCTTTTGCAATATCACTTATGAAGATATTAAACAAAATCGGTCCCAGTACAGATCCCTGTGGAACCCCACTGGTAACATTACCTTGTTTTGAATGTTCTCCATTGACTACAACCCTCTGTTGTCTGTCACTCAGCCACTGCCTAATCCACTCAACAATATGGGAGTCCATGCTCAATGACTGCAGTTTATTAATAAGTCTTCTATGTGGGACAGTGTCAAAAGCCTTACTAAAATCTAGATATGCGGTGTCTACTGCACCTCCACCGTCTATTATTTTAGTCACCCAGTCAAAAAAATCTATAAGATTTGTTTGACATGATCTCCCTGAAGTAAACCCATGTTGTTTTTCATCTTGCAATCCATGGGATTTTAGATGTTCCACAATCCTATCCTTTAATAGGGTTTCCATTAATTTGCCTACTATTGATGTCAGACTCACTGGTCTATAGTTGCTCGATTCCTCCCTACTACCTTTCTTGTGAATGGGCACGACATTTGCCAATTTCTAATCTTCCGGGACGACTCCTGTTACTAATGATTGGTTAAATAAATCTGTTAACGGTTTTGCCAGCTCACCACTAAGCTCTTTTAATAATTTTGGGTGTATCTCATCAGGCCCCTGTGACTTATTTGTCTTCACTTTAGACAGCAAACTTAGAACATCTTCCTCTGTAAAGATACATGCATCAAACGATTTATTAGTCATCCTTTCTAGTGGAGGTCCTTCTCCTTCTTTTTCTTTTGTAAAAACTGAACCGAAGTATTCATTAAGGCAGTCGGCTAGCCCTTTATTCTCTTCTACATACCTTCCGTCCTTTGTTTTTAATTTAGTTATTCCTTGTTTTAATTTCCTTTTTTCATTTATATATCTGAAGAATGTCTTATCCCCTTTTTTCATAGACTGAGTTTTTCTTCTGCCTGCGCTTTAGAAGTTCTTATAACTTGCTTGGCCTCTCTCTGCCTAATCTTGTAGATTTCCTTATCTTTATTGCTCTGGGTTTTTTTATAATTACAAAATGCTAGCTTTTTATTTTTAATGATTTGGGCCACTTCTGCTGAGTACCACAGTGGTCTCCTCCTTTTTTTGCTTTTACTGACAAGTCTAATGCCATTTTCTGTTGCCTTCAATAATGCACCTTTTAAGTAGTCCCATTTCTCCTGGACTCCATGTAATCCGTTCCAGTCTGATAAGGACTCATTTATGACTAATTTCATTTTTGAAAAGTCTGTTTTTCTAAAATCTAAAACTTTTGTTTTTGTGCGGTGGGACTCTTTCACAGTTCTTATATTAAACCACACTGACTGGTGATCACTAGATCCCAAGGTTTCGCCTACAATGACATCATATACCGAATCCCCATTTGTATATACCAAATCCAAAATGGCCTCCCTCCGGGTTGGCTCCTCAACCACTTGTTGTAGAGATAACCCCAGTAGGGAATTTAGAATATCTGTACTCCTGGTAGAACTTGCTATTTTGGTTTTCCAGTTTATATCTGGAAGATTGAAATCTCCCATAATGATAACTTCTCCTTTCATTGTCATTTTAGCTATTTCTTCAACTAGTAGATCATCTAGTTCTTTAACTTGACCAGGTGGTCTATATATCACACCTACATGAGTTACTGCATGGTTAGCAAACTGCAACGTAACCCAAACTGACTCTATGTTGGCCTCACCAACTTGTATTAGGTTAGATTTAATGCTATCTTTCACATACAGGGCCACTCCTCCTCCTTTCTTGCCTTCTCTGTCTCTTCTGTATAAAGAGTACCCTGGTATGGTTATGTCCCAGTCATTTCTTTCATTAAACCATGTCTCCGTAACAGCCACTAAATCTACATTCTCAGATGCCATTATTGACCCAAGTTCATTGATTTTTTTACCTAAACTGCGAGCATTTGTAGACAGGACTCTGAGCTTATCATTTCTTAACCTCTGTGCTTCTGACCTGTTCTGGCATTATTTCGGGGGGCAATTGGACTCTTTTATTTTCACTCTTTTGCCCCCCCTTCCTAGTTTAAATACTCTTTCGCAAATTCTTGGAGTTGTTCACTAAGTACATTTGTTCCTTTGAGAGAAAGATGCAAACCATCTTTTTTGTACAGTTCCTTTCTATTCCAAGTAGAGCTATCATGAGAAACAAAGCCAAATCCTTGCTCTTGACACCATTTACCAAGCCATATGTTGAACTCCTTTATGCGCCTCTGCCTATCATTCTGAACATTATGCACAGGCAGAACTTCAGAAAATGAAATGGTGGATGCAAAATCCTGTACGTCATTACCAAGTGTGATAAAAGATTTTTTCACCTCTGACACTTTATTGCAAGCCAGGTCATTTGTCCCTAGATGGACAAGAACATCCACGTCCCCTTCCTGCTTAGCTTGCTTAACAATATTAATAATACGTCCTTCTATCTCTTCTAGCAGTAGCCCCAGGGAGACATCTCACAAAACCATTTTCTTTAAGCTCCACACTTCTTATGATTGAATCACCCAGCAACAGCTGCTTCCTTTGAGACTTGTGATAAAAGGAATCTGTCACCTTGATTAACCACGAGTAATACTGCTGACACTGACCTCCGATCAGTATTTTATGTCTACTCTTCCCTCCACCATGTCGCCTCAGATATCTAATGTATTACACTAAGAGAACTCATAAGCTTGCACTCAGGAGATCCTCCTCATTATGTGTGCAAGCTCATGAGTCTGGCAGTATACTATAGTTTTGCGGTAGTACAGTGTGAGAATGTGGGAGGTATAGGCATATAAAGGACCATGGTTCATTGAGTTGACAGATTCCCTTTGAAGTGGTTGCACAAGATTTAAGCTTACCACCTATCCACAGGATAGTCTATAAGTGCCTAATCTGTGGAGGTCCAACCATTGTGACTCCAGTGATCACTAGAAAAGTGGTCCCATATCACCCACTTAAATGGGACAATGGTCGAGAGCATTCCAACTACTGCTTCATTCAAAGTCTGTGACACTGCCAGAGAGAAGAGAAGTGTGGAGCTCGGCTATCTCCAGCAGCCCCATAGGGGTGAGTGGAGCGGCAGCGCGAATGCTTGAACACTGCTCCATTCAAATTAGGCACCTACTAATTGGACACTTGTCACCCATCCTATGCCAATTTTTTTAACCCAACCCCTTCCCTTCAGCCCATGGCCCTTCGGCTGCCCCCCTTTTGCCCCTACCTGGTGCTGCCTGAGGCGATTGCCTCACCTGGCCTCATTGGTGGTGCGCCCCTGATTAAACCATAAACTAAGGCCTTCCAGCTTTCCGTCCGGGTGTGATGTAGTGTGTAGTGAACGCAGAGCACCCACAATGAGTCCTGACCATTCCTTTCAGTGGGTCTGTGCACATGAGTTTTTCATGCATCATCTTTGCATTCAGGAAAAATTGCAGCATGTTCTATATTGTGCGTTTTTAACGCAGCCCTGGCTACATAGAAGTGAATGGGGCTTACGTGAAACAGAAGACATCTGGATGCAATGGGTTTTTCACTGTTGGTTGCTCGGAGATGTAAAGTGTTATTCTTCAGTTTTTCATCACAGCAGCGAAAAACGTGTGCAATCCGGATACAGTGCACATACTGCGTGCAATCTGGAGGCAAAAACGGATTGAACTGAAAATTAAATTTTTTTTTTTTTCCTGAACAGACCCCGAGACAATCCGTATCGGCTGTGTGAAAGAGGCCTAATGGTGTCCATTCACCGTCAGGTACCTGATGCAGATCCCTTTATGAGTAATACCTGGTTTTATCTTTAAAACTGCATCAGGTACCTGACCATGTACAGACAACCTAACAGTACAATGCCAGACAGCTGCTTCTAATGCAGACTGTGATCATATATTTATACGAATCATTAGCACAGCCTCATATAGAATATGTAGATCAGATTGAGGGGCGAAATCATACAAAAAGTACAAGATCAACAACAAACGTTATAAGAAAACCTCAGTAATAAGGAAAGATTAAAAGTAAATACATTTAGTCTTGGGAAGAAACTTCTAAGGGGAAACCTGATAAAATTGTAATAAATCATATGGGAAAAAGTATTGGGACAAAAACCTCGATAATTGACTTCAGGTGTGTGATTCAGCATCACTACCACAGGTGTATAACATCCACCCCCCGGCCATGCAGTCTACCATTACCACAGGTGTATAACATTCAGCCCCTCACCATGCGGTCTGCCCTTACCTCAGGTGTATAACATCCAGCCCCCAGCCATGCAGTCTACCACTACCACAGGTGTATAACATCCATTCCCCGGCCATGCAGTCTACCACTACCACAGGTGTATTACATCCATTCCCCGGCCATGCAGTCTACCATTACCGCAGGTGTATAACATCCATCCCCCAGCCATGCAGTCTGCCACTACCACAGGTGTATAACATCCATCCCCCGGCCATGCAGTCTGCCATTACCACTGGTGTATAACATCCAGCCCCCAGCCATGCAGTCTACCACTACCACAGGTGTATAACATCCATCCCCCGCCCATGCAGTCTACCATTACCACTGGTGTATAACATCCAGCCTCCAGCCATGCAGTCTACCACTACCACAGGTGTATAACATCCATCCCCCGGCCATGCAGTCTTCCATTACCTCAGGTGTATAACATCCAGCCCCTCACCATGCGGTCTGCCCTTACCTCAGGTGTATAACATCCAGCCCCCAGCCATGCAGTCTACCACTACCACAGGTGTATAACATCCATCCCCCGCCCATGCAGTCTACCATTACCACTGGTGTATAACATCCAGCCTCCAGCCATGCAGTCTACCACTACCACAGGTGTATAACATCCATCCCCCGGCCATGCAGTCTTCCATTACCTCAGGTGTATAACATCCAGCCCCAAGCCATGCAGTCTGCCACTACCACAGGTGTATAACATTCAGCCCCCGGCCATGCAGTCTACCATTACCTCAGGTGTATAAAATCCAGTCCCAGCCATGCAGTCTACCACCACCACAGGTGTATAACATCCAACCCCTAGCCATGCAGTCTACCATTACCTCAGGTGTATAACATCCAGCCCATAGCCATGCAGTCTGCTATTACCACAGGTGTATAACATCCAGCCCCTCACCATGCAGTCTGTCATTACAACAGGTGTATAACATCCAGCCCCAAGCCATGCAGTCTGCCACTACCACAGGTGTATAACATTCAGCCCCCGGCCATGCAGTCTACCATTACCTCAGGTGTATAAAATCCAGTCCCAGCCATGCAGTCTACCACCACCACAGGTGTATAACATCCAACCCCTAGCCATGCAGTCTACCATTACCTCAGGTGTATAACATCCAGCCCATAGCCATGCAGTCTGCTATTACCACAGGTGTATAACATCCAGCCCCTCACCATGCAGTCTGTCATTACAACAGGTGTATAACATCCAGCCCCTAGCCATGCAGTTGCTTTTACAGACATTGGTGACCGAATGCTAAAAAGTTCCCTAAATTCTAGTGGTCCTGTAATATGAGCCACTGATGCTACAAGTCACTTCCTGACATGTCTTCACTCCTAAATATTCCACCATTACCTGTGAGTGTCAGGAACCACAGCAACTCAGCCATGAAGTGGAAACTATGTACAGTTACAGAGTGGGGTCACCGCATGCGCAGGAGCATAGTGCATAAAAGTCACCTACACTTTGCTGACTCCATAACTGCAGAGTCCAGACCTCCTCTGCCATTAACATCAGCACAAAAACTGTGCTGTGCCGGGAGCCTCATGGCACGGGTTTCCATGGCATGATCAGCTGCATGCAGGCCTTCCTTCACAAGTGCAGTGCCAAGCGTGGGATGGAGTAGTGTGAAGCATGCCAACTCTGGAGCAGTGGTGACGTCTTCTGTAGAGTGACCAATCACACGTCTTTATCTGGCGGTCTGATGAACGAGTCTGGTGAATGCCAGGAAGAACGTTACCTGTCTGACTGCATGGTGCCAGCGGTAAAATCAGGTGGAGGAGGGATAACTCTATAGCAGGGGTGGCCAACCTTACAGACACAAAGAGCCAGAAAAAGAAAAAAGTATGACTGCCAGGAGCCTCAAGCTATTCTTTTAGGGTCCAGTCACACGTCCGCAAAATGGGTCCGGTCCGGGTGCTGACCGCATCTTTCCCGGCCCCATTAACAATAAATGGGACAGCACACAGTGTGCACTTGCATTCCGCGGCCCCGCAAAAAATAAAACATGTCCTATTCTTGTCCGCAATCACGGACAGGAATAGCCATTTAGTGCCGGCCATGTGCGGTCCGCAAAATGTGGAACGCACATAGCCGGTGTCCGTCTTTTGCAGATCCGCACGTCTGAATGGACCCTTACACAAATACAGGGAGTGCAGAATTATTAGGCAAGTTGTATTTTTGAGGATTAATTTTATTATTGAACAACAACCATGTTCTCAATGAACCCAAAAAACTCATTAATATCAAAGCTGAATATTTTTGGAAGTAGTTTTTAGTTTGTTTTTAGTTTTAGCTATTTTAGGGGGATATCTGTGTGTGCAGGTGACAATTACTGTGCATAATTATTAGGCAACTTAACAAAAAACAAATATATACCCATTTCAATTATTTATTTTTACCAGTGAAACCAATATAACATCTCAACATTCACAAATATACATTTCTGACATTCAAAACAAAACAAAAACAAATCAGTGACCAATATAGCCACCTTTCTTTGCAAGGACACTCAAAAGCCTGCCATCCATGGATTCTGTCAGTGTTTTGATCTGTTCACCATCAACATTGCGTGCAGCAGCAACCACAGCCTCCCAGACACTGTTCAGAGAGGTGTACTGTTTTCCCTCCTTGTAAATCTCACATTTGATGATGGACCACAGGTTCTCAATGGGGTTCAGATCAGGTGAACAAGGAGGCCATGTCATTAGATTTTCTTCTTTTATACCCTTTCTTGCCAGCCACGCTGTGGAGTACTTGGACGCGTGTGATGGAGCATTGTCCTGCATGAAAATCATGTTTTTCTTGAAGGATGCAGACTTCTTCCTGTACCACTGCTTGAAGAAGGTGTCTTCCAGAAACTGGCAGTAGGACTGGGAGTTGAGCTTGACTCCATCCTCAACCCGAAAAGGCCCCACAAGCTCATCTTTGATGATACCAGCCCAAACCAGTACTCCACCTCCACCTTGCTGGCGTCTGAGTCGGACTGGAGCTCTCTGCCCTTTACCAATCCAGCCACGGGCCCATCCATCTGGCCCATCAAGACTCACTCTCATTTCATCAGTCCATAAAACCTTAGAAAAATCAGTCTTGAGATATTTCTTGGCCCAGTCTTGACGTTTCAGCTTGTGTGTCTTATTCAGTGGTGGTCGTCTTTCAGCCTTTCTTACCTTGGCCATGTCTCTGAGTATTGCACACCTTGTGCTTTTGGGCACTCCAGTGATGTTGCAGCTCTGAAATATGGCCAAACTGGTGGCAAGTGGCATCTTGGCAGCTGCACGCTTGACTTTTCTCAGTTCATGGGCAGTTATTTTGCGCCTTGGTTTTTCCACACGCTTCTTGCGACCCTGTTGACTATTTTGAATGAAACGCTTGATTGTTCGATGATCACGCTTCAGAAGCTTTGCAATTTTAAGAGTGCTGCATCCCTCTGCAAGATATCTCACTATTTTTGACTTTTCTGAGCCTGTCAAGTCCTTCTTTTGACCCATTTTGCCAAAGGAAAGGAAGTTGCCTAATAATTATGCACACCTGATATAGGGTGTTGATGTCATTAGACCACACCCCTTCTCATTACAGAGATGCACATCACCTAATATGCTTAATTGGTAGTAGGCTTTCGAGCCTATACAGCTTGGAGTAAGACAAAATGCATAAAGAGGATGATGTGGTCAAAATACTCATTTGCCTAATAATTCTGCACTCCCTATATGCGTGCACACGACAGTATTGCTGCAATTGAGTTTTCAAAAAGTGCATTTAAACCACCTTTCCTACCTGTAATGTAGACCGCTTTAGTGAGACTTCTGGCAATCTCTGTTTTTCACAATGTGTTTCACATCTGGCTTGTATTCAGTCGTTGCTACTCGAGGCAATTCTTTACCTTCTGTGTCAGTAAGAACAGAGCGATGCTTTTGATTTCACATGTTTCAGTGTGGAAAAAACAGATTCGCAAACATAGGTTGAGCCAAACATTGAGAGAAGCTTCAGTGCAGCTCGTTTTACAATGGGATACTTCTCCATAGGGACGATTTTCCAAAACTCCAGGGTTCCCTCACTCAGAATTGACCTGAGTCGGTCATCTTCCAAAAGGTCAATCATCTCAATTTGAGTTGTTGAGTTGGGTCACTTGCTATAAATGTGAGGCACATTGGGTCCAGTCCAAAAGCATGTGACATTAAAAATAAATGACCCCCATCATGTTTAAAACATGGCAGTGGCAAGATTGGGGTTAATGAGTCATCAAAACCCCAATCTTACTGGCTGCCTGATACATATGTACAAAATCACTTTTGCATAGTGTGGGGGTGGGGTACCAGCTATGGCTGCTCAGTGCACACTGACTTTGGGGCTGGGGCTCGGGCTGACGCTGAAGGACCGGACACTCAGGAGGAGGAGGCTGCTGCCGTTCGCCGAGCTCACTAGCAGTTTATTACCTCCCCCGTCCCTCCTCCTGCTTTAATTTAATTCATTGGTGGCAGTGGTGCGGGCAGCTTCAGAGCCCGCTCTTTTTTACAGGTTTTAGTGGCTGCCGCGTCATAAGAGGGAGGGACTCCCTCCCTCCTTCTCCACTGTCTGGCCGGAGAGAACATAGCGCGCGCCCAGCGCGGCACACGCTATGTTCTCTTATAAGAGGAGATACTAGGATGTGTAGCAGTGCAGCCTAGAGAGTAAGAGCTGGCTAAACCGCTCCCCTCGCGAGCTGCGGGTTGGCCACCCCTGCTCTATAGGGTTGTCTTTTCAGGGGTCACCTCAGCCCTTTAGTTCCATTAAAAGGGTTGGCCACTTTCCGGCTACTCTTGATCAATGTGTTTGTGAGATGATTATATGGCACTTACTAATATAGTCTTTGTTGATATTTTGTACCATTTTCTATATTTCACAAGGTTGGCCATGTCTTTTATTTTGCTGTCCACACAGACGTCCTGTCCATGACATGGCTGCCGATGGAGGGTCATGTGACCAGGTAAATCACTCAGTCTCCTCCATTCAAATACACTAGCGTTAAATTCTCAACATTGCAAGTGCAGATGTGGTGTATTTGAGTGAGAAGGCTGTGTGTTGTGTCTGAAGTTATTTTTGCCTCTTCACATGACCCTCCATCAGGGGCCATGTTATGGACACATTGCCTGCACAGAAGATTTGCCAAGCAAGGGGACAAGACTTATGAAACAAAGCAAAAGGCACAGAATATCAACAAAGGCTATAATAATGAGTGTCATGAAGTCATCTTACCTAAACATTAGTCAAAAGAAGCCAGAAAGAGGCCAACCCCTTGAATGCTTCAGCAGACCAACTGTGGGAACAGTTCGGGGAAGGTCCTTTTCTGTCCCAGCATGACTGTGCCCCACTGCACACAGCGAGCTCCACAAAGGCATGTTTGGGGGAGTTTGGTGTGGAAGAACTTGACTAGCCACTGACAACCCTGATCTCAATCTCATCCAACGTGGGGTAAACTAGAATGGAGAATGCGAGCCAGGCTCTCTCCCCCAACAAATGTTCATCTGACAAAATGGGCAAAAATTCCCACAAACACAATCCTGAATCCTTGTAGAAGGCCTTCCCAGAAGAGCAAAGGGGGAACCGCTCCATATTAATGTCTATGGATTTAGCAGCTGGAGGTGTAATGTGTGGTTGTTAAATATATTTGTCTATACAGTGTAATTAAATACAAGAACTACTGTGAGCAGATTTTCACAGTAAGGTCCTCAAAAAGCACAAGAGTGAGCTCTGCCAGTCTGGAGGAAAGAAGGTTCAGTCTCCAGCGGTGATAAAAAGCTGTGACATTACTGAATAATGTAAGAACTGGTGGTGATGACCACAGTGTCCTCTCCAGGATAGGATCAGAACATTTCATGCAGAAAAATGTCAGAAACACTTCAGTTGATGTGTAAAATACTTGTCTGAATGTTGATCCTGTCCAATCACCACTTGATGAGATCCTTCTCCTTCAGGGCAGATTGGTTCTTGTCTTGAACTTAACCTGGATATAAGATAAAATTGGGTTCCGTTTTCTTTTTTCTCATGTCATTAATGTTGGATCCTTGCAGGAAAGTTCTGAAGGAACGATGAGTGGATTCGAAGAACCCGTATCAGTGTCTGTGAATGGTAAGAGCCTTTCGTAAATCTTGTTTGACTGTAAATGTCTTTATTAATGGAAAAACTGATTGGAAGTTCAGAAAAACGTCCTCCTCATTATCATCATTGTTATGAGTTATGTTTTAATCACGTGAATCATGTCCATATTTAAAGGGAACCTGTCATCACCTTTATGCTGCACATTCTAACGGCAGTATAAAGTAGAGACAGGCGATTTGATTTCAGCGGTCTGTCATTTAAAAGTTAGAAGTAAGCGGTTGCCGAGAACCAACATCACAATCATTGCAGACTGGGCCTGGAAAAGAGTCATGGCCACCTGAGAAGAGTCATGGCTCTCTCTACCCACCTGCTGATGACTGACAGTCTTCTACCTAGTTTACTCCCTTTCTCTCTAGGAGAGAACTGCCGATCATCAGCAGATGGTCGAGGAGAGCAGGAGATTATGAATCACCATGACTCTTCTCAAGTAGATTTGACTTTTCAAGGCCTGGGCTGCAATGATTATGAGGCTGGTTCTCGGCAACCACTTACTTTTAGATCATGAGTGAAACACCGATAAAATCAGTATTTCTGTCACTATATGCTATCCTCAGTGAGGTCAGCATAAAGTTGATGACAGAATCCCTTTAACTCTTACCAGCCTGTTTTGGGCCTTAGTCACCAAGTGATAGTTGTTATCTAAGAGCTACTGTATAACTTTTTGATTTTTCCATCTATGAAGCTGTATGAGGGCTTGTTTGTTTGGCTTTGTTTGAGGAACAAGTTGTAGTTTTTAATGGTGTCATTGGTGGGTACACATAACTTACTGATAAGAGGGGGATACGATAAAACAGCATTACTGTTGCTGAGTTTTTTTAAATTTCGCAGCATTCACTTTTCGGTATAAAAAACAGAATGACTTTATTTTCTGGGTCACAACGATTATAGTGATACCAAATACATAATTTGTTTACATTTTACTACTTTTGCACAATAAAACCCCCTTTTTTTGCATAGCTTTTTTTTTTTTCTTTTCCTTTTATTTTTTATCGCTTTTTATTCTGTTTTTTGTAGCAAATAAGCTTTAAGTACTTTTGTTTTCACTTTGTGCAGGTTATCTAATAAACCTTATCTCTAAATCATTAATAGCTCAAAAACACTTATTTAAGCCATATTCTTATCAGTAAGATGAGAATTGAGCTATGACAAATGTTT
Source organism: Bufo bufo (assembly GCF_905171765.1). Taxonomy (NCBI): domain Eukaryota; kingdom Metazoa; phylum Chordata; class Amphibia; order Anura; family Bufonidae; genus Bufo; species Bufo bufo. The sequence goes on from NC_053392.1 coordinate 613,186,757, forward strand.
AGGTCAGAGATAAAAAAAAAAATACAGAACCTGCTACTAGAGAATCTCAAGGCTGTATCGAGAAAGAGGCTCAATTTTTTTTAATAAAAACCAATCGAAAAAAATGATTTTTAGCTCATAGGTGTACATAGCCTTTAAAGAATAACTGTCACATTTAGACCCTAATTTCAATTTTCATATATGTAGTTACTTATAACATGATATTCCAGAATCGGTTACTATTAGACTGACTTACCCCATATTTAATAAGATTCAGCCCTTAGCAACCAGTCTGCATAAAACTGCAATTTCCCTATTCAGTTAAGATGGCCGCCACTGCCCTCACCCTGAGGCTAATCCCGCCTGCCCTCACTAGCCAGTAACAATAGCCCCCCAAAAGTGTCAGTAACCAGAGCCCTCCTCCCCCTAAAGGGTTCATCTCCTGCAGCACAAAGGGGTCCTCTTACCACATGTTGCTTTCATTAATACACTGAGCAGACGGCAGATCTCCCTTCCCTGGTCTGCGCTGATTCAACCCTGCATTCTCCAGCTCTGCTGAGTGAGGGAGCGTCTGCCAAGCGCAGGGACAGGGAGAAGTGCACACAGCCCAGGCACTGTTATCAGCTGCTGGGGAGGACCTGGCTTTAATCATTTACCTACAGTCCCTGGTTGTCAGTAATGTGACCCTGCATGCTGCGTGCTCCGTCTAGATAGACGGACCATGCCTAGCAACCCTATTTTAAGTAGGCAGTACAGGGAACAAAAATGTGGAATTAAGGGGTAATTGAATACACAGTGAAAAGTTGAAATAGGGCCACCAAGGAGATATTAATCACCACAATCCAATACTCCAAAAAAAATCATTTATGTCCTTCAGCACAAGCACCAGACCTCCTCCTCAGCTCAATAACATGAACAGACCTCTTGACCAGATTATATATTAATAACTAGCGGAAGGAGCCGGCTTCTCTCGGGTATATTTCATCTATTTTATTTAATGTTTGTGTTTGTCGTTAAAAGATATCGACACTATCCACTATAACAGTGACCTCTACAGCACCCCGCCCCCAAAACAGGGACCTCCACAGGCCCCCACCCATTAAAGGGAACCTGTCACCGGGATTTTGTGTATAGAGCTGAGGACATGGGCTGCTAGATGGCCGCTAGCACATCCGCAATATCCAGTCCCCATAGCTCTGTGTGCTTTTATCATGTAAAAAAAAACTATTTGATACATATGCAAATTAACCTGAGATGAGTCCTGTCCCTGACTCATCTCACATACAGGACTCATCTCAGGTTAATTTGCATATGTATCAAATCGTTTTTTTTTACATGATAAAAGCACACAGAGCTATGGGGACTGGGTATTGCGGATGTGCTATCTGCGATCTAGCAACCCATGTCCTCAGCTCTATACACAAAATTCCGGTGACGGGTTCCCTTTAACACTGCCCTTCCCCTCACGGTGCACCGTCTCCTTAAAATGGGACCTCCACAGCAGCCCACCCCCTTAACTTTGATCTTCACAGCAGCCTGCCCCTTTAACAGTGAGTTCCACAGCACCCCACCCCCTTGACAGTGACATCCACTGAACAGCTCACTCTCAGACGGCAGCACTGTGCTGTCCGAGCGTCAGCTGCAGGGAGAAAGGCACCCTCCCTCCCACCCCTGCAGCTGACAGAAGTTGATTTTTACCTTTATTTTTTTCAATCCCCGTCGGCTGTGCAGTGGGAGGGGGCGTGGCATAACCGGGTCAGGGGCGTGGTTTAGCGGGACCTGGGGGCGGGGGTTTTAAGTTCGTCATTTAAGGGTGGCCTAAATGGCCACCCTACCTGCCCCCTAAACTGTGATCTCCACATAACTCCGCTCCCTTAACAGTGTCATCCACAGCACCCTGCCCCTTTAAAGGAAATCTGTCGCCTAATAATTGCCATTGAAGTAAAGCCATGGCCTAATAGCACTTAGTACCTTATTTCCAGATGTGCCTTTGTTCCATCAATAGATGTTTTCTATCTTCTGAAAATCCAGTTTATTTAGTATGCAAATGAGCCAGTAAGGTGCCCAGGTGGGCGTCACTCTTGCAGGAAGGAGCCCAGGCACGCCTCCTGCTAGAGCTCACCTACAGCAGTGAAGAAAAATGGCTGGGTTGTTATGGAAACCTGGAGTAAAACTGTGTGTATGTGGAGACCAACGGCCTGCGAGCTTCTATTGGCTAATGTGTTTTTTTTTGGGAATATCTCAGGAACAGTATGTGCTAGAGAGCTGAGACCCGGTCTGAAACCTTCCCGGACACCTGATGTAAGGCTGGTTTCACACGGGCGTTGCGGGAAAATGTGCGGGTGCGCTGCGGGAACACCCGTGATTTTTCTGCGCGAATGCCAAACATTGTAATGCGTTTTGCACGCGCATGAGAAAAATCGCGCATGTTTGTTACCCAAACCCGAACTTCTTCACAGAAGTTCGGGCTTGGGATCAATGTTCTGTAGATTGTATTATTTCCCCTTATAACATGGTTATATGGGAAAATAATAGCATTCTGAATACAGAATGCAAAGTAAAATAGCGCTGGAGGGGTTAAAAAAAATAAAAAATAAATTAACTCACCTTAGTCCACTTGATCGCGGCCTGACATCTCCTGTCTCCTTTGTTGAATAGAACCTGTGGTGAGCATTGAGTACAGTTACAGGACCTGTGGTGACGTCACTCCGGTCATCACATGATCCATCACCATGGTAAAAGATTATGTGACGTCCCATGTGATGACCGGAGTGACGTCATCAAAGGTCCTGTAACTGTACTTAATGCTCACCACAGGTCCTATTCAACAAAGGAGACAGAAGGAGATGTCGGGCCGCGATCAAGTGGACTAGGGCGAGTTAAATTTTTTTTAATTTTTTTTTTAACCCCTCCAGCCCTATTTTACTTTGCATTCTGTATTCAGAATGCTATTATTTTCCTTTATAACCATGTTATAAGGGAAAATAATAATGATCGGGTCTCCATCCCGATCGTCTCCTAGCAACCGTGCGTGAAAATCGCACCGCATCCGCACTTGCTTGCGGATGCTTGCGATTTTCACGCAACCCCATTCACTTCTATGGGGCCTGCGTTGCGTGAAAAACGCAGAATATAGAGCATGCTGCGATTTTGACGCAACGCATAAGTGATGCGTGAAAATCACCGCTCATCTGAACAGCCCCATAGAAATGAATGGGTCGGTATTCAGTGCGGGTGCAATGCGTTCAACTCACGCATCGCATCCGCGCTGAATACTCGCCCGTGTGAAAGGGGCCTAACTTTGTGCCAAATTTCATGATTTTAAATGTGACGGTGCGGATTCCTTTAGGGGACATACACACACACATACACTCAGCTTTATATGAAAAATCCTAATAGTGGATTTCTCTGACCATAAGTACATGGCAGATTTATTGGAAATATTTATGACACATGGCTCCACTCTCCTTGGTGGGTTCCTCAGCTCCTGTGTGATGGTGGCTCAGATCCACTGGTCTTCGCCTCCTGGCTGCAGGAGTAGCTGGCTGTTGCTTTTCGCAGCCTTCTTCCTGCCCACACTGCCTTCTGCTGCCTGTTGGGTGCGCGCGCTCGCTCCGGTTCTTAAAGGGCCAGCGCTGCACCCTAATTTTCACCAGCCAATGGCTGGCTGCCTAGGGATACTTAAAGGGGTTTTCTCACTTCACCAAATGAAATTTATCATGAAGACAAAGTTAAAGGGGTTTTCCGGGATTTTAATATCGATGACCTATCCTCAGGATAGGTCATCAACATCAGATCGTCGGGGCTCCTGGGTGTCGGCTGTTTAAAGAGAAGGCGCGCACCATGTGACCAATGCCTTCCCTTCATAGTTTACCTGCTCACCATCTCCCTTCTTTGTGCAGTGCCCCAGAAATATGGCATATCTCTCCATAGTAGTCACATAGCATGGATACTTCAACCTGCAATTCACTTCTCTCAAGATTACCCTATTCCACCCAGCCTGTACATAGAGTTAATAACTATAGGCTTCTTCATTGCTCGTTACCGTTGCAGCAGTTCTGTCTACATTAGTTGGCCCGGCTCTAGTTCTCAAGAGAGCAGGAGTCGCCAAGCTGGGGCTATGCAACCATGAATCCCACCTGTTCTCAAATTTTCCCAAGATTAACACTTTTCATATAAACTCCTTATTCCATTAAAATCAGAGACTTTGACAGCTCAATTGGTTTTCCTATAACTAGAGTAGTTGATTGGACTATAGCAACTTACGGGTTAAATACTTTATTGCCAGTTGTTTCCAGTCAGTCATTGGTAGATCATATACAGAGATGAGCGAAGTTCTCTAAAAGTTGATTCGGCTGCTTTGCCGAACTTTACAAATAAATTGGCTTTGTGACAAATTACTTCATCATGAAGCACATTTCTTTGTAAATAGCGGGTGCAATGACTGGGAACGGCGATTGTGTCCCCCCCCCCCCCCCCCCATTATTGAACCCCTCATCGTTGATCACGGCATCGGAGATCCATTTTAAATAATTTTACTGTTTGCAAATTAAAAAAATCACACTTGCCTAATCGTGAAGAGGCAGACGCGGCCATTTTGTTTGAAGATCCAGCGTGAAATCTCATGCGGGCGCGTGATGATGTCATTACGTTGGCCGGCCTACATGGCCTACACTTTTCATACAAACTCCTCATCCCATTAAAATCAGAGACTGCGACAGCTTGATTAGTTCTCCTATAACTGTAGTGGTCGACTGGACTATATCAACTTACGGATTAAATACTTTTTTGCTAGTTGTATCCAGTCAGTCATTGGTAGATCATATAGATAGCCTAATAACCCAACCAATGGGATACTAGAAATCCGGATGCTGTATGTACACCCACTCGAAGACTCTTCCCCAATGCCTATGTAAGGCTCCGCAGGACCATAAGATCTGCTTCGGGTTTCAGTCATCTAGGACAATGAGAATTAGTCCTGATTCCAATTTTAAAAAGCAACTGCAGAATTTTGCATATTTGTGCTGATTTGTTTTAACGGTATTTTGACTGTGTTGTATACTTTTCATAAAACCTTAATAAAATTAGTTTGGTGAGAAAAAAATTAGTTTGGAGACAAAAGGCCAGATTGTACTGCTTGGCAGTTAACACAGAGGTGCTAATTGAATTAATACATGCCACAGACATATGTCTCCACCCCATCCAATGGTTGGGACTAGGGCTGTATGGATCCATTAATCAGAAGATACACTTCAAAACCAGGTATGTTATAATTCATGATTTGTAATAAATAACCTGTGTTTTTATGATTGGGGAACTTCTTTGGTCTCAAACCTCTGGATTTTTGGCCTTAGGAAACCTACCGATTGCTTGGGTTGGTAAAAATATCCTGTAAAACCTGCTGGTCATATTATCCTTCTCAGAGATTCCTACAAGAACTTTTGGCTCAAATTAGAATTATCCCATACAACTTTCTACTTGTATGTAACTTTCAGCGATTCTCCGAGCATGGATCCCGAACCAATCTAATTGGTATGCGATTCATTATTTTATCCCCATTTTATTTCTGTACTGTTTGCTTATCTGTGTGTTCTTTTTGTCATCTTTTTATAACCTTTTTGTATATCACATATTCATTTTAGTAAGGCATTCCTTGCTGCTCTAAACATACCCACAACCTCTAAGTACTGCTTTGCCGTGTTAACATTGAAGGCCAGTGCACTTGAGATTTGCCTCTCGTATGCCGGAACGTAGTGTGCTCCTGTGAGTGCTGTGTGTCTGGAGTGTTCCTTTGGCCATAATGATGGATGGTGGCAGCGTTGTATGTGGATGTTTTTGGGGTTGTGTTACTCCTTGGTATTATAATGTGTTAGGCGAGGGTGGAAGCAGATTTCCCTCTTACTTTCACAGGTGCAATGAATGCCAGAGTGTTTATCGTAGCTTGTCGGGTTGTGTGCCTGCCTGACCATGACACGTAACATGTCTTTATTCATGCTATGCTGCATTTGCTTCAACTTGTATATCTTATACACACTTTTTTTGCAGGATTTGTGTAATGTTTTTGAACTTTGTTATATTTTCGAACCTGTACAGACAAAGAGCTCATGCACACTATCGTGATTTCTTTCTTTCCTCTTTTTACAAGTGCATCTACTTTAATGAAATTATACACTGTATTATTTTCTGTCCTATATATTGTTGCTTTACTTGTTTAAATAAAAAAATCAATTACTGCGGGAAAATAAGAAATTTTGTTTTTTTTTCCAGGTAAGGACATCTTTAATAAACATCTCCTTTTATCCGAAGAAGTAAACAGTATTGCACAAGTTAATTCAGTATCTCCTAATACAGCCCATCGCAGTAGAGATCTATCCACCAATAACTCTGTTGACAAAAAATCACATCTTGTGGAACATCAAAGAACCCACACAGGAGAGAAGCCATTTTCATGTCCTGAATGTGGAAAGTATTTTAGTCAGAAATCAAATCTTAGGGAACATCAAAGAATTCACACAGGGGAGAAGCCATATACATGTTCTGAATGTGGGAAATGTTTTAGAAGGAAATCAATTCTTACAGAACATCTAAGAACTCACACAGGAGAGAAGCCGTTTTCATGTCCTGAATGTGGAAAGTATTTTACTCAGAAATCAAATCTTAGGGAACATCAAAGAATTCACACAGGGGAGAAAAAATTTTCATGTTCCAAATGTGGTCAATCTTTTAGCCAAAAATCAAGTCTTGTTATACATCATCTGAGAACTCACACAGGAGAGATGCCGTTTTCATGTCCTGAATGTGGTAAATGTTTTAGTCGAAAATCAAATCTTGTGGATCATCTCCGAATCCACACAGGGGAGAAGCCATTTTCATGTTCAGAATGTGGGAAATGTTTCGTGCGGAAACCGGGTCTTGTTGAACATCAGAGAATGCACAGAGGAGAGAAGCCATTTTCTTGTTCAGTGTGTGGGAGGTGTTTCAGTCAGAGATCATTTCTTGTGAGACATCAGAGAATCCACACAGGAGAGAAGCCGTTTTCATGTTCAGAATGTGGGAAATGTTTTAGACAGAAATCTGTTCTTGTTAAACATCATCTGAGAACACACAGAGGGGAGAAACCATTTTCTTGTCCTGAATGTGGGAAATATTTTGTTCAGAAATCATATCTTGTGGAACATCTACGGATCCACACAGGAGAGAAGCCATTTTCTTGTTCAGAATGTGGGAAATGTTTTTCCCAAAAATCTGTTCTTGTTACGCATAAGAGAACTCACACAGGGGAGAAGCCCTATTCATGTTCTGAATGTGGGAAATGTTTTAGTGGGAAATCAATTCTTACAGAACATCTAAGAACTCACACAGGAGAGAAGCCGTTTTCATGTTCAGAATGTGGTAAATGTTTTAGACAGAAATCAGGACTTGTTAAACATCGGAGAAGTCACATAGAGGAAATGTAAGAACAGGTGGGGTGCTTCATTATTAGACCTGCTGCCTAGGATGCCTTCTGATGAATTACCTAACCTATTTAGAACCTGTGCTGTAACAGGATCGTGTTTTAAAGGATTTATCCTTTGAATAGGTCTTCAATATCAGATTGGTGGGTGCCTGCCACCAGGGACCCCTGGCGATCAGCTTTTAAAAGAGGCCAGCACTTCATGAGCGTTGTGGCCTCTTCCTAGGCGATATCATGTCACTGTACATTGGTCACATGACCTAGTTGTAGCTCAGCCCCATTAAAGTGAATGAGGCTGAGCTGCAATACCAAGCACAGCCTCTATACAATGTTTGCCGCTGTGCTTGGAAAGCTGCCGAATGCCAATCAGTGGGGGTGCCAGGACTCGGACCTCAGCCAATGTGACAATGATGACCAATCGTGAAGATACAGTAGGTAATCATTATCCATTCCTGGATAACCCCTCTAACTCTTAGGCTACTTTCACACTAGCAATTTTTACAGATCCGTCATGGATCTGCAAAAACGCTTCCGTTACAACAATACAACCGCATGCATCCGTCGTGAACGGATCCAGTTGTATTATGTCTTCTATAGACATGACTGATCCGTCCTGAACACCATTGAACGTCAATAGGGGACGGATTAGGTTTCTATTGTGGAATTATATATGGAATAGATGGGCACTCAGCAGTCAGAGTCACACAGAAATCTGAAATAATCTAAAGATGCAATTTAATGAGACAATTATATAAAACAACAGATAAATGGATAAAACAGTGTATGGAATATGCATAAAAATGTCAAGGAACCGCAGCTGAAGGAGAAAAGTATAAAATTAAATGTCCAAAAATGGTTAATGGTTCAACCAGTCCTAAGCCGCTAGCAATCGATAGATCGTGTGCGCACAAGAAAATCCAAAGTGCAGTGCGGACAGCAACATGTAGGATACTTCAATACATTAAAGAAAGTTTGTGGCGTCCCACGTTTGGATGTACAGTCGTGGCCAAAAGTTTTGAGAATTACATAAATATTGGAAATTGGAAAAGTTGCTGCTTAACCTTTTTATATTAGCAATTTGCATATACTCCAGAATGTTATGAAGAGTGATCAGATGAATTGCATAGTCATTCTTTGCCATGAAAATTAACTTAATCCCAAAAAAAACTTTCCACTGCATTTTATTGCTGTCATTAAAGGACCTGCTGAGATCATTTCAGTAATCGTCTTGTTAATAGTGTTGAGCGCGAATATTCGAATTGCGAATTTTTTTCTCGAATATCGCAATTTCGAGATTTCGCGAATATTTAGAATATCGTTCTATATATTCGCGAAATAGAATATTCGTTTTTTTTCTTTTTTTTTTTTATTATATTTTTTTCTTTCCCACTTCCCTAAAGTTGTTCTTACCTGTCCTTTGGATTCCTGGCTTCCTGGCTGCTCCAGTCAGTGGCGCTTTCAACTTACTGCTATATTCCATATTAGCTAAATTACAATCTAATCTATATGTGTATTTTACGAAATTTCGCAATAGTCGCAATTGCGATGCGAGTAATATAACACGAAATATTCGCATGAAGATTTCAACTTAGCACTGCTATACTCCATATTCTAGCCTAATATGGAATATAGCTGTGCTAAGTTAGCACTGCTATATTCCATATTAGGCTAGAATATGGAGTGTAGCTGTGCTAAGTTGAAATCTTCATGCGAATATTTCGTGTTATATTAGTCGCATCGCAATTTCGACTTTTTCAAATGTTCTTAATATTGCTCTAACTTCGTCTTTTAGAAATTTCGTAATATTGCTCTAACTTCGTCTCTTAGAATATTACGAATATTCTAAAAGACGAAGTTAGAACAATATTACGAAATTTCGTAAAATACACATATAGATTGTAATTTAGCTAATATAGTGCTATAATCCCTTTTTTTTCCTGTAATTTTTTTTGCCTCTTCTGAACTTAAGTTTTGTAAAATATGTACACTATTAAAAATTATTACTATAGCAGTATATTAGCTTAAATACAATCTATGTGTATTTTACGAAATTTCGTAATATTGCTCTAACTTCATCTTTTAGAATATTACGAATATTCTAAAAGACGAAGTTAGAGCAATATTAAGAACATTTGCAAAAGTCGAAATTGCGATGCGAGTAATATAACACGAAATAGTCGCATGAAGATTTCAATTTAGCACAGCTATATTCCATATTCTAGCCTAATATGGAATATAGCAGTGCTAAGTTTAAATCTTCATGCGACTATTTCGTGTTATATTACTCGCATCGCAATTTCGACTTTTGCAAATGTTCTTAATATTGCTCTAACTTCGTCTTTTAGAATATTCGTAATATTCTAAGAGACGAAGTTAGAGCAATATTACGAAATTTCGTAAAATACACATATTAGCCTAGCCATAGTCATTAGCATAGGAACGTTGCCTTATACTATCAAGATAAATTTTCGCAATATGCGAAAAATAATTTCGCGATAATTGGAATAATTGCGAATATTCGATTTCGACGAATATAACACGAATATTCATGCGAATATTCGCGAAATATCGCGAAACCGAATATGGCACCTCCCGCTCATCACTATTTGTTAACTCAGGTGAGAATGTTGACGAGCACAAGGCTGGAGATCATTATGTCAGGCTGATTGGGTTAAAATGGCAGACTTGACATGTTAAAAGGAGGGTGATGCTTGAAATGATTGTTCTTCCATTGTTAACGGTGACCTGCAAAGAAACGCGTGCAGCCATCATTGCGTTGCATAAAAATGGCTTCACAGGCAAGGATATTGTGGCTACTAAGATTGCACCTCAATCAACAATTTATAGGATCTTCAAGGAAAGAGGTTCAATTCTTGTTAAGAAGGCTTCAGGGCGTCCAAGAAAGTCCAGCAAGCGCCAGGATCGTCTCCTAAAGAGGATTCAACTGCGGAATCGGAGTGCCACCAGTGCAGAGCTTGCTCAGGAATGGCAACAGGCAGGTGTGAGCACATCTGCACGCACAGTGAGGCGAAGACTTTTGGAAGATGGCCTGGTGTCAAGAAGGGCAGCAAAGAAGCCACTTCTCTCCAAAAAAAACATCAGGGACAGATTGATCTTCTGCAGAAAGTTTGGTGAATGGACTGCTGAGGACTGGGGCAAAGTCATATTCTCCGATGAAGTCTCTTTCCGATTGTTTGGGGCATCTGAAAAAAGGCTTGTCTGGAGAAGAAAAGGTGAGCGCTACCATCAGTCCTGTGTCATGCCAACAGTAAAGCATCCTGAGACCATTCATGTGTGGGGTTGCTTCTCATCCAAGGGAGTGGGCTCACTCACAATTTTGCCCAAAAACACAGTCATGAATAAAGAATGGTACCAAAACACCCTCCAACAGCAACTTCTTCCAACAATCCAACAACAGTTTGGTGAAGAATAGGGATGAGCGAACCCGAACTGTATAGTTCGGGTTCGTACCGAATTTTGGGGTGTCCGTGACACGAACCCGAACATTTTTGTAAAAGTTCGGGTTCGGTGTTCGGCGCTTTCTTGGCGCTTTTTGAAAGGCTGCAAAGCAGCCAATCAAAAGCGTCATACTACTTGCCCCAAGAGGCCATTGCCTACTATTGGCATAGCTGTGATTGGCCAGTGCAGCATGTGACCCAGCCTCTATATAAGCTTGGGTCACGTAGCGCTGCACGTCACTCTGCTGATTCAAGCATAGGGAGAGGTTGCAGCTGCGACGTTAGGGCGAGATTAGGCAGATTAACTCCTCCAAAAGACTTTATTCTGTGATCGATCTCCAGCTGTGGATCATTGAAGTGCTAATATCGAATTGCTCACCTTTTTTAGGCTGCCCAGAGCGTTTTTATATCCCTTTTTTCTGGGGTGATTGGCGGCCATTTTGTGGCTTGTGGTGCGCCAGCACAAGCTATCACCAAGTGTATTTAACCATCAATAGTGTGGTTATTTTGTGCTATATCCTACATCAGCTGCAGGCTGAGCCTGTGTCACCGAAGTGCATTTAACCATCAACAGTCTGGTTATTTTTTGGCCATATACTACATCTGGTGCAGGCTGAGCCTGTGTCACCCAAGTGCATTTAACCATCAATAGTGTGGTTATTTTTTGGCCATATACTACATCAGGGGCAAGTTGAGCCTGTCACCCAGCGCCTAAAAAATAGACCTGACATTTCTATTCAACCAAATCTGTACTGTTTTAGCTGGTCAAGTTATTTGTAGTGACCGTAAAAGCACAGTTTTTGTTCTGGGTTGAAAAACTATTCCCAAATTTGCCATTCTCAAAATTGTGGTGAACGGGAACAATGAGGAAAACATCTAATAAGGGACGCGGACGTGACATGGTCGTGGTGGTGTTAGTGGACCCTCTGGTGCTGGGAGAGGACGTGGCTGTTCTGCCACAGCCACACGTCCTAGTGAACCAACTACCTCAGGTCCCAGTAGCCAGCAGAATTTATAGCGATATTTGGTGGGGCCCAATGCCGTTCTAAGGATGGTAAGGCCTGAGCAGGTACAGGCATTAGTCAATTGGGTGGCCGACAGTGGATCCAGCACGTTCACATTATCTCCCACCCAGTCTTCTGCAGAAAGAGCACAGATGGCGCATGAAAACCAAGCCCATCGGTCTGTCACATCACCCCCATGCATATCAGGGAAACTCTGAGCCTCAAGTTATGCAGCAGTCTCTTATGCTGTTTGAAGACTCTGCTGCCAGGGTTTCCCAAGGGCATCCACCTAGCCCTTCCCCAGGGGTGGAATAGATAGAATGCACTAACGCACAACCACTTATGTTTCCTGATGATGAGGACATGGGAATACCACCTCAGCGCGTCTCTGATGATGACGAAACACAGGTGCCAACTGCTGCGTCTTTCTGCAGTGTGCAGACTGAACAGGAGGTCAGGGATCAAGACTGGGTGGAAGACGATGCAGGGGATGATGAGGTCCTAGACCCCACATGGAATGAAGGTAGTGCCACTGACTTTCACAGTTCGGAGGAAGAGGCAGTGGTGAGACCGAGCCAACAGCGTAGCAAAAGAGGGAGCAGTGGGCAAAATCAGAACAGCCGCCGCCAAGAGACTCCGCCTGCTACTGACCGCCACCATCTGGGACCGAGCACCCCAAAGGCAGCTTCAAGGAGTTCCCTGGCATGGCACTTATTCAAACAATGTGCTGACGACAAGACCCGAGTGGTTTGCACGCTGTGCCATCAGAGCCTGAAGCGAGGCATTAACGTTCTGAACCTTAGCACAACCTGCATGACCAGGCACCTGCATGAACTGCAGTGGAGTAAACACCTTAAAAACAAGGAAGTCACTCAGGCTCCCCCTGCTACCTCTTCTGCTGCTGCGGCCTCTTCTGCTGCTGCCGCCGCCTCGGCCTCTTCTGCTGCCTCTGCCTCTGGAGGAACGTTGGCACCTGCCGCCCAGCAAACATGGGATGTACCACTGACACCACCACCTGCGTCACCAAGCATCTCAACCATGTCACACGGCAGCGTTCAGCTCTCCATCTCACAAACATTTGAGAGAAAGCGTAAATTCCCACATAGCCACCCTCGATCCCTGGCCCTGAATGCCAGAATTTCTAAACTACTGGCCTACGAAATGATGTCATTTAGGCTGGTGGACACACACAGCTTCAAACAGCTCATGTCGCTTGCTGTCCCACAGTATGTTGTTCCCAGCCGGCACTACTTCTCCAAGAGAGCCGTGCCTTCCCTGCACAACCAAGTGTCCGATAAAATCAAGTGTGCACTGCGCAACGCCATCTGTGGCAAGGTCCACCTAACCACAGATACGTGGACCAGTAAGCACGGCCAGGGACGCTATATCTCCCTAACTGCACACTGGGTAAATGTAGTGGCGGCTGGGCCCCAGGCGGAGAGCTGTTTGGCGCACGTCCTTCCGCCGCCAAGGATTGCAGGGCAACATTCTTTGCCTCCTGTCTCCTCCCCCTCCTACTCAGCTTCCTCCTCCTCCTCTTCTTCCACCTGCTCATCCAGTCAGCCACACACCTTCACCACCAACTTCAGCACAGCCCGGGGTAAACGTCAGCAGGCCGTTCTGAAACTCATATGTTTGGGGGACAGGCCCCACACCGCACAGGAGTTGTGGGGGGTATAGAACAACAGACCGACGAGTGGTTGCTGCCGGTGAGCCTCAAGCCCGGCCTGGTGGTGTGCGATAATGGGCGAAATCTCGTTGCAGCTCTGGGACTAGCCGGTTTGACGCGCATCCCTTGCCTGGCGCATGTGCTGAATTTGGTGGTGCAGAAGTTCATTCGCAACTACCCCGACATGTCAGAGCTGCTGCATAAAGTGCGGGCCGTCTGTTCGCGCTTCCGGCGTTCACACCCTGCCGCTGCTCGCCTGTCTGCGCTACAGCGTAACTTTGGCCTTCCCGCTCACCGCCTCATATGCGACGTGCCCACCAGGTGGAACTCCACCTTGCACATGCTGGACAGACTGTGCGAGCAGCAGCAGGCCATAGTGGAGTTTCAGCTGCAGCACGCACGGGTCAGTCGCACTGCGGATCAGACCCACTTCACCACCAATGACTGGGCCTCCATGCGAGACCTGTGTGCCCTGTTGTGCTGTTTCGAGTACTCCACCAACGTGGCCAGTGGCGATTACGCCGTTATCAGCGTTACAATACCACTTCTATGTCTCCTTGAGAAAACACTTAGGGCGATGCTGGAAGAGGAGGTAGCCGAGGAGGAAGAGGGGTCATTTTTAGCACTTTCAGGCCAGTCTCTTCGAAGTGACTCAGAGGGAGGTTTTTTGCAACACCAGAGGCCAGGTACAAATGTGGCCAGACAGGGCCCACTACTGGAGGAGGATGAGGATGAAGCATGTTCACAGCGGGGTGGCACCCAAAGCAGCTCGGGCCCATCACTGGTGCGTGGCTGGGGGGAAACACAGGACGATGACGATACGCCTCCCACAGAGGACAGCTTGTCCTTACCTCTGGGCAGCCTGGCACACATGAGCGACTACATGCTGCAGTGCCTGCGCAACGACAGCAGAGTTGCCCACATTTTAACGTGTGCGGACTACTGGGTTGCCACCCTGATGGATCCCCGGTACAAAGACAATGTGCCCACCTTACTTCCTACACTGGAGCGTGATAGGAAGATGCGCGAGTACAAGCGCACGTTGGTAGACGCGCTACTGAGAGCATTCCCAAATGTCACAGGGGAACCAGTGGAAGGCGAAGGCAGAGGAGGAGCAAGAGGTCGCCAACGCAGCTGTGTCACGGCCAGCTCCTCTGAGGGCAAGGTTAGCATGGCAGAGATGTGGAAAAGTTTTGTCACCACGCCACAGCTAACTGCACCACCACCTGATACAGAACGTGTTAGCAGGAGGCAACATTTCACTAACATGGTGGAACAGTACCTGTGCACACCCCTCCACGTACTGACTGATGGTTCGGCCCCATTCAACTTCTGGGTCTCCAAATTGTCCACGTGGCCAGAGCTAGCCTTTTATGCCTTGGAGGTGCTGGCCTGCCCGGCGGCCAGCGTTTTGTCTGAATGTGTATTCAGCACGGCAGGGGGCGTCATTACAGACAAACGCAGCCGTCTGTCTACAGCCAATGTGGACAAGCTGACGTTCATAAAAATGAACCAGGCATGGATCCCACAGGACCTGTCCATCCCTTGTGCAGATTAGATATTAACTACCTCCCCTTAACAATATATTATTCTACTCCAGGGCACTTCCTCATTCAATACTATTTTTATTTTCATTTTAACATTATATTGCGGGGCAACCCAAAGTTGAATGAACCTCTCCTCTGCCTGGGTGCCGGGGCCTAAATGTGTGACAGTGGCCTGTTCCAGTGGTGGGTGACGTGAAGCCTGATTCTCTGCTATGACATGAAGACTGATTCTGCACTGACATAAGGCCAGATTCTCTGTTACGGGACCTCTCTCCTCTGCCTGGGTCTAAATATGTGACAGTGGCCTGTTCCAGTGGTGGGTGACGTGAAGCCTGATTCTCTGCTATGACATGAAGACAGATTCTGTGCTGACATAAGGCCAGATTCTCTGTTACGGGACCTCTCTCCTCTGCCTGGGTCTAAATATGTGACAGTGGCCTGTTCCAGTGGTGGGTGACGTGAAGCCTGATTCTCTGCTATGACATGAAGACTGATTCTGCACTGACATAAGGCCAGATTCTCTGTTACGGGACCTCTCTCCTCTGCCTGGGTCTAAATATGTGACAGTGGCCTGTTCCAGTGGTGGGTGACGTGAAGCCTGATTCTCTGCTATGACATGAAGACTGATTCTGTACTGACATAAGGCCAGATTCTCTGTTACGGGATCTCTCTCCTCTGCCTGGGTGCCTGAGCCTAAATATGTGACAGTGGCCTGTTCCAGTGGTGGGTGACGTGAAGCCTGATTCTCTGCTATGACATGAAGACAGATTCTGTGCTGACATAAGGCCAGATTCTCTGTTACGGGACCTCTCTCCTCTGTCTGGCTGCCTGGGCCTAAATGTGTGACAGTGGCCTGTTCCAGTGGTGGGTGACGTGACGCCTGATTCTCTGCTATGACATGAAGACTGATTCTGCGCTGACATGAAGCCAGATTCTCTGCTATGGCATGAAGAGACTGATTCTCTACTGACATGAAAGCCAGATTCTTTGCTATGGCATGAAGAGACTGATTCTCTGCTGACGTGAAGCCAGATTCTCTGCTATGGGACCTCTGTCCAATTGATATTGGTTAATTTTTATTTTTTTTATTTTTATTTTAATTAATTTCCCTATCCACATTTGTTTGCAGGGGATTTACCTACATGTTGCTGCCTTTTGCAGCCCTCTAGCTCTTTCCTGGGCTGTTTTACAGCCTTATTAGTGCCCAAAAGTTCGGGTCCCCATTATGGAAACCTGGAGTAAAACTGTGTGTATGTGGAGACCAACGGCCTGCGAGCTTCTATTGGCTAATGTTTTTTTTTTTGGGAATATCTCAGGAACAGTATGTGCTAGAGAGCTGAGACCCGGTCTGAAACCTTCCCGGACACCTGATGTAAGGCTGGTTTCACACGGGCGTTGCGGGAAAATGTGCGGGTGCGCTGCGGGAACACCCGCGATTTTTCTGTGCGAGTGCAAAACATTGTAATGCGTTTTGCACGCGCATGAGAAAAATCGCGCATGTTTGGTACCCAAACCCGAACTTCTTCACAGAAGTTCGGGCTTGGGATCAATGTTCTGTAGATTGTATTATTTCCCCTTATAACATGGTTATATGGGAAAATAATAGCATTCTGAATACAGAATGCAAAGTAAAATAGCGCTGGAGGGGTTAAAAAAATAAATAAATAAATTTAACTCACCTTAGTCCACTTGATCGCGGCCCGACATCTCCTTCTGTCTCCTTTGTTGAATAGAACCTGTGGTGAGCATTGAGTACAGTTACAGGACCTGTGGTGACTTCACTCCGGTCATCACATGATCCATCACCATGGTAAAAGATTATGTGACGTCCCATGTGATGACCGGAGTGACGTCATCAAAGGTCCTGTAACTGTACTTAATGCTCACCACAGGTCCTATTCAACAAAGGAGACAGAAGGAGATGTCGGGCCGCGATCAAGTGGACTAAGGTGAGTTAAATTTTTTTTAATTTTTTTTTTAACCCCTCCAGCCCTATTTTACTTTGCATTCTGTATTCAGAATGCTATTATTTTCCCTTATAACCATGTTATAAGGGAAAATAATAATGATCGGGTCTCCATCCCGATCGTCTCCTAGCAACCGTGCGTGAAAATCGCACCGCATCCGCACTTGCTTGCGGATGCTTGCGATTTTCACGCAACCCCATTCACTTCTATGGGGCCTGCGTTGCGTGAAAAACGCAGAATATAGAGCATGCTGCGATTTTGACGCAACGCATAAGTGATGCGTGAAAATCACCGCTCATCTGAACAGCCCCATAGAAATGAATGGGTCGGTATTCAGTGCGGGTGCAATGCGTTCAACTCACGCATCGCATCCGCGCTGAATACTCGCCCGTGTGAAAGGGGCCTAACTTTGTGCCAAATTTCATGATTTTAAATGTGACGGTGCGGATTCCTTTAGGGGACATACACACACACATACACACATACACTCAGCTTTATATGAAAAATCCTAATAGTGGATTTCTCTGACCATAAGTACATGGCAGATTTATTGGAAATATTTATGACACATGGCTCCACTCTCCTTGGTGGGTTCCTCAGCTCCTGTGTGATGGTGGCTCAGATCCACTGGTCTTCGCCTCCTGGCTGCAGGAGTAGCTGGCTGTTGCTTTTCGCAGCCTTCTTCCTGCCCACACTGCCTTCTGCTGCCTGTTGGGTGCGCGCGCTCGCTCCGGTTCTTAAAGGGCCAGCGCTGCACCCTAATTTTCACCAGCCAATGGCTGGCTGCCTAGGGATACTTAAAGGGGTTTTCTCACTTCACCAAATGAAATTTATCATGAAGACAAAGTTAAAGGGGTTTTCCGGGATTTTAATATCGATGACCTATCCTCAGGATAGGTCATCAACATCAGATCGTCGGGGCTCCTGGGTGTCGGCTGTTTAAAGAGAAGGCGCGCACCATGTGAGCAATGCCTTCCCTTCATAGTTTACCTGCTCACCATTCTCCCTTCTTTGTGCAGTGCCCCAGAAATATGGCATATCTCTCCATAGTAGTCACATAGCATGGATACTTCAACCTGCAATTCACTTCTCTCAAGATTACCCTATTCCACCCAGCCTGTACATAGTTAATAACTATAGGCTTCTTCATTGCTCGTTACCGTTGCAGCAGTTCTGTCTACATTAGTTGGCCCGGCTCTAGTTCTCAAGAGAGCAGGAGTCGCCAACCTGGGGCTATGCAACCATGAATCCCACCTGTTCTCAAATTTTCCCAAGATTAACACTTTTCATATAAACTCCTTATTCCATTAAAATCAGAGACTTTGACAGCTCAATTGGTTTTCCTATAACTAGAGTAGTTGATTGGACTATAGCAACTTACGGGTTAAATACTTTATTGCCAGTTGTTTCCAGTCAGTCATTGGTAGATCATATACAGAGATGAGCGAAGTTCTCTAAAAGTTGATTCGGCTGCTTTGCCGAACTTTACAAATAAATTGGCTTTGTGACAAATTACTTCATCATGAAGCACATTTCTTTGTAAATAGCGGGTGCAATGACTGAGAACGGCGATTGTGTCGCCCCCCCCCATCATTGAACCCCTCATCGCTGATCACGGCATCGGAGATCCATTTTAAATAATTTTACTGTTTGCAAATTAAAAAAATCACACTTGCCTAATCGTGAAGAGGCAGACGCGGCCATTTTGTTTGAAGATCCAGCGTGAAATCTCATGCGGGCGCGTGATGATGTCATTACGTTGGCCGGCCTACATGGCCTACACTTTTCATACAAACTCCTCATCCCATTAAAATCAGAGACTGCGACAGCTTGATTAGTTCTCCTATAACTGGAGTGGTCGACTGGACTATATCAACTTACGGATTAAATACTTTTTTGCTAGTTGTATCCAGTCAGTCATTGGTAGATCATATAGATAGCCTAATAACCCAACCAATGGGATACTAGAAATCCGGATGCTGTATGTACACCCACTCGAAGACTCTTCCCCAATGCCTATGTAAGGCTCCGCAGGACCATAAGATCTGCTTCGGGTTTCAGTCATCTAGGACAATGAGAATTAGTCCTGATTCCAATTTTAAAAAGCAACTGCAGAATTTTGCATATTTGTGCTGATTTGTTTTAACGGTATTTTGACTGTGTTGTATACTTTTCATAAAACCTTAATAAAATTGGTTTGGTGAGAAAAAAATTAGTTTGGAGACAAAAGGCCAAGTTGTACTGCTTGGCAGTTAACACAGAGGTGCTAATTGAATTAATACATGCCACAGACATATGTCTCCACCCCATCCAATGGTTGGGACCAGGGCTGTATGGATCCATTAATCAGAAGATACACTTCAAAAGCAGGCATGTTATAATTCATGATTTGTAATAAATAACCTGTGTTTTTATGATTGGGGAACTTCTTTGGTCTCAAACCTCTGGATTTTTGGCCTTAGGAAACCTACCGATTGCTTGGGTTGGTAAAAATATCCTGTAAAACCTGCTGGTCATATTATCCTTCTCAGAGATTCCTACAAGAACTTTTGGCTCAAATTAGAATTATCCCATACAACTTTCTACTTGTTGTATGTAACTTTCAGCGATTCTCCGAGCATGGATCCCGAACCAATCTAATTGGTATGCGATTCATTATTTTATCCCTATTTTATTTCTGTACTGTTTGCTTATCTGTGTGTTCTTTTTGTCATCTTTTTATAACCTTTTTGTATATCACATATTCATTTTAGTAAGGCATTCCTTGCTTCTCTAAACATACCCACAACCTCTAAGTACTGCTTTGCCGTGTTAACATTGAAGGCCAGTGCACTTGAGATTTGCCTCTCGTATGCCGGAACGTAGTGTGCTCCTGTGAGTGCTGTGTGTCTGGAGTGTTCCTTTGGCCATAATGATGGATGGTGGCAGCGTTGTATGTGGATGTTTTTGGGGTTGTGTTACTCCTTGGTATTATAATGTGTTAGGCGAGGGTGGAAGCAGATTTCCCTCTTACTGTCACAGGTGCAATGAATGCCAGAGTGTTTATCGTAGCTTGTCGGGTTGTGTGCCTGCCTGACCATGACACGTAACATGTCTTTATTCATGCTATGCTGCATTTGCTTCAACTTGTATATCTTATACACACTTTTTTTTGCAGGATTTGTGTAATGTTTTTGAACTTTGTTATATTTTCGAACCTGTACAGACAAAGAGCTCATGCACACTATCATGATTTCTTTCTTTTCTCTCTTTTTACAAGTGCATCTACTTTAATGAAATTATACACTGTATTATTTTCTGTCCTATATATTGTTGCTTTACTTGTTTAAATAAAAAAAATCAATTACTGGGGGAAAATAAGAAATTTTGTTTTTTTTTCCAGGTAAGGACATCTTTAATGGACATCTCCTTTTATCCGAAGAAGTAAACAGTATTGCACAAGTTAATTCAGTGTCTCCTAATACAGCCCATCGCAGTAGAGATCTATCCACCAATAACTCTGTTGACAAAAAATCACATCTTGTGGAACATCAAAGAACCCACACAGGAGAGAAGCCATTTTCATGTCCTGAATGTGGAAAGTATTTTAGTCAGAAATCAAATCTTTGGGAACATCAAAGAGTTCACACAGGGGAGAAGCCATATACATGTTCTGAATGTGGGAAATGTTTTAGAAGGAAATCAATTCTTACAGAACATCTAAGAACTCACACAGGAGAGAAGCCGTTTTCATGTCCTGAATGTGGAAAGTATTTTACTCAGAAATCAAGTCTTAGGGAACATCAAAGAATTCACACAGGGGAGAAAAAATTTTCATGTTCCAAATGTGGTCAATCTTTTAGCCAAAAATCAAGTCTTGTTATACATCATCTGAGAACTCACACAGGAGAGATGCCGTTTTCATGTCCTGAATGCGGTAAATGTTTTAGTCGAAAATCAAATCTTGTGGATCATCTCCGAATCCACACAGGGGAGAAGCCATTTTCATGTTCAGAATGTGGGAAATGTTTCGTGCGGAAACCGGGTCTTGTTGAACATCAGAGAATGCACAGAGGAGAGAAGCCATTTTCTTGTTCAGTGTGTGGGAGGTGTTTTAGTCGGAGATCATTTCTTGTGAGACATCAGAGAATCCACACAGGAGAGAAGCCGTTTTCATGTTCAGAATGTGGTAAATGTTTTAGTCAGAAATCAGGACTTGTTAAACATCATCTGAGAACACACAGAGGGGAGAAACCATTTTCTTGTCCTGAATGTGGGAAATATTTTGTTCATAAATCATATCTTGTGGAACATCTACGGATCCACACAGGAGAGAAGCCATTTTCTTGTTCAGAATGTGGGAAATGTTTTTCCCAAAAATCTGTTCTTGTTACGCATAAGAGAACTCACACAGGGGAGAAGCCATATTCATGTTCTGAATGTGGGAAATGTTTTAGTGGGAAATCAATTCTTACAGAACATCTAAGAACTCACACAGGAGAGAAGCCGTTTTCATGTTCAGAATGTGGGAAATGTTTTAGACAGAAATCAGGACTTGTTAAACATCGGAGAAGTCACATAGAGGAAATGTAAGAACAGGTTGGGTGCTTCATTATTAGACCTGCTGCCTAGGATGCCTTCTGATGAATTACCTAACCTATTTAGAACCTGTGCTGTAACAGGATGGTGTTTTAAAGGATTTATCCTTTGAATAGGTCTTCAATATCAGATTGGTGGGTGCCCGCCACCAGGGACCCCTGGCGATCAGCTTTTAAAAGAGGCCATCACTTCATGAGCGTCGTGGCCTCTTCCTAGGCGATATCATGTCACGTCACTGTACATTGGTCACATGACCTAGTTGTAGCTCAGCCCCATTAAAGTGAATGAGGCTGAGCTGCAATACCAAGCACAGCCTCTATACAATGTTTGCCGCTGTGCTTGGAAAGCTGCCGAATGCCAATCAGTGGGGGTGCCAGGACTCGGACCTCAGCCAATGTGACAATGATGACCAATCGTGAAGATACAGTAGGTAATCATTATCAATTCCTGGATAACCCCTCTAACTCTTAGGCTACTTTCACACTAGCAATTTTTACAGATCTGTCATGGATCTGCAAAAACGCTTCCGTTACAACAATACAACCGCATGCATCTGTCGTGAACGGATCCAGTTGTATTATGTCTTCTATAGACATGACTGATCCGTCATGAACACCATTGAACGTCAATAGGGGACGGATTAGGTTTCTATTGTGGAATTATATATGGAATAGATGGGCACTCAGCAGAGTCACACAGAAATCTGAAATAATCTAAAGATGCAATTTAATGAGACAATTATATAAAACAACAGATAAATGGATAAAACAGTGTATGGAATATGCATAAAAATGTCAAATAAATATCGAGTATCACCTAAGGAACCGCAGCTGAAGGAGAAAAGTATAAAATCAAATGTCCAAAAATGGTTAATGGTTCAACCAGTCCTAAGCCGCTAGCAATCGATAGATCGTGTGCGCACAAGAAAATCCAAAGTGCAGTGCGGACAGCAACATGTAGGATACTTCAATACATTAAAGAAAGTTTGTGGCGTCCCACGTTTGGATGTACAGTCGTGGCCAAAAGTTTTGAGAATTACATAAATATTGGAAAAGTTGCTGCTTAACCTTTTTATATTAGCAATTTGCATATACTCCAGAATGTTATGAAGAGTGATCAGATGAATTGCATAGTCATTCTTTGCCATGAAAATTAACTTAATCCCAAAAAAAACTTTCCACTGCATTTCATTGCTGTCATTAAAGGACCTGCTGAGATCATTTCAGTAATCGTCTTGTTAACTCAGGTGAGAATGTTGACGAGCACAAGGCTGGAGATCATTATGTCAGGCTGATTGGGTTAAAATGGCAGACTTGACATGTTAAAAGGAGGGTGATGCTTGAAATGATTGTTCTTCCATTGTTAACGGTGACCTGCAAAGAAACGCGTGCAGCCATCATTGCGTTGCATAAAAATGGCTTCACAGGCAAGGATATTGTGGCTACTAAGATTGCACCTCAA
This sequence comes from Bufo bufo, assembly GCF_905171765.1. NCBI lineage: Eukaryota > Metazoa > Chordata > Amphibia > Anura > Bufonidae > Bufo > Bufo bufo. Next base: position 613,209,873 of record NC_053392.1, read on the forward strand.
TCAACAATTTATAGGATCTTCAAGGAAAGAGGTTCAATTCTTGTTAAGAAGGCTTCAGGGCGTCCAAGAAAGTCCAGCAAGCGCCAGGATCGTCTCCTAAAGAGGATTCAGCTGCGGGATCGGAGTGCCACCAGTGCAGAGCTTGCTCAGGAATGGCAGCAGGCAGGTGTGAGCACATCTGCACGCACAGTGAGGCGAAGACTTTTGGAAGATGGCCTGGTGTCAAGAAGGGCAGCAAAGAAGCCACTTCTCTCCAAAAAAAACATCAGGGACAGATTGATCTTCTGCAGAAAGTTTGGTGAATGGACTGCTGAGGACTGGGGCAAAGTCATATTCTCCGATGAAGTCTCTTTCCGATTGTTTGGGGCATCTGAAAAAAGGCTTGTCTGGAGAAGAAAAGGTGAGCACTACCATCAGTCCTGTGTCATGCCAACAGTAAAGCATCCTGAGACCATTCATGTGTGGGGTTGCTTCTCATCCAAGGGAGTGGGCTCACTCACAATTTTGCCCAAAAACACAGTCCTGAATAAAGAATGGTACCAAAACACCCTCCAACAGCAACTTCTTCCAACAATCCAACAACAGTTTGGTGAAGAATAGGGATGAGCGAACCCGAACTGTATAGTTCGGGTTCGTACCGAATTTTGGGGTGTCCGTGACCCGAACCCGAACATTTTCGTAAAAGTTCGGGTTCGGTGTTCGGCGCTTTCTTGGCGCTTTTTGAAAGGCTGCAAAGCAGCCAATCAACAAGCGTCATACTACTTGCCCCAAGAGGCCATTGCCTACTATTGGCATAGCTGTGATTGGCCAGTGCAGCATGTGACCCAGCCTCTATATAAGCTCGGGTCACGTAGCGCTGCACGTCACTCTGCTGATTCAAGCATAGGGAGAGGTTGCAGCTGCGACGTTAGGGCGAGATTAGGCAGATTAACTCCTCCAAAAGACTTCATTCTGTGATCGATCTCCAGCTGTGGATCATTGAAGTGCTAATATCGAATTGCTCACTTTTTTTAGGCTGCCCAGAGCGTTTTTATATCCCTTTTTTCTGGGGTGATCGGCGGCCATTTTGTGGCTTGTGGTGCGTCAGCACAAGCTATCACCAAGTGTATTTAACCATCAATAGTGTGGTTATTTTGTGCTATATCCTACATCAGCTGCAGGCTGAGCCTGTGTCACCGAAGTGCATTTAACCATCAACAGTCTGGTTATTTTTTGGCCATATACTACATCTGGTGCAGGCTGAGCCTGTGTCACCCAAGTGCATTTAACCATCAATAGTGTGGTTATTTTTTGGCCATATACTACATCAGGGGCAAGTTGAGCCTGTCACCCAGCGCCTAAAAAATAGACCTGACATTTCTATTCAACTAAATCTGTACTGTTTTAGCTGGTCAAGTTATTGGTAGTGACCGTAAAAGCACAGTTTTTGTTCTGAGTTGAAAAACTATGCCCAAATTTGCCATTCTCAAAATTGTGGTGAACGGGAACAATGAGGAAAACATCTAATAAGGGACGTGGACATGGTCGTGGTGGTGTTAGTGGACCCTCTGGTGCTGGGAGAGGACGTGGCCGTTCTGCCACAGCCACACGTCCTAGTGAACCAACTACCTCAGGTCCCAGTAGCCAGCAGAATTTACAGCGATATTTGGTGGGGCCCAATGCCCCTGGGTGGAAGACGATGCAGGGGACGATGAGGTCCTAGACACCACATGGAATGAAGGTCGTGCCACTGACTTTCACAGTTCGGAGGAAGAGGCAGTGGTGAGACCGAGCCAACAGCGTAGCAAAAGAGGGAGCAGTGGGCAAAATCAGAACACCCGCCGCCAAGAGACTCCGCCTGCTGACCGCCGCCATCTGGGACCGAGCACCCCAAAGGCAGCTTCAAGGAGTTCCCTGGCATGGCACTTATTCAAACAATGTGCTGACGACAAGACCCGAGTGGTTTGCACGCTGTGCCATCAGAGCCTGAAGCGAGGCATTAACGTTCTGAACCTTAGCACAACCTGCATGACCAGGCACCTGCATGAACTGCAGTGGAGTAAACACCTTAAAAACAAGGAAGTCACTCAGGCTCCCCCTGCTACCTCTTCTGCTGCTGCGGCCTCTTCTGCTGCTGCCGCCGCCTCGGCCTCTTCTACTGCTGCTGCTGCCTCCGCCTCTGGAGGAACGTTGGCACCTGCCGCCCAGCAAACATGGGATGTACCACCAACACCACCACCTGCGTCACCAAGCATCTCAACCATGTCACACGGCAGCGTTCAGCTCTCCATCTCACAAACATTTGAGAGAAAGCGTAAATTCCCACATAGCCACCCTCGATCCCTGGCCCTGAATGCCAGAATTTCTAAACTACTGGCCTACGAAATGATGTCATTTAGGCTGGTGGACACACACAGCTTCAAACAGCTCATGTCGCTTGCTGTCCCACAGTATGTTGTTCCCAGCCGGCACTACTTCTCCAAGAGAGCCGTGCCTTCCCTGCACCACCAAGTGTCCGATAAAATCAAGTGTGCACTGCGCAACGCCATCTGTGGCAAGGTCCACCTAACCACAGATACGTGGACCAGTAAGCACGGCCAGGGACGCTATATCTCCCTAACTGCACACTGGGTAAATGTAGTGGCGGCTGGGCCCCAGGCGGAGAGCTGTTTGGCGCACGTCCTTCCGCCGCCAAGGATTGTAGGGCAACATTCTTAGCCTCCTGTCTCCTCCTACTCAGCTTCCTCCTCCTCTTCTTCCACCTGCTCATCCAGTCAGCCACACACCTTCACCACCAACTTCAGCACAGCCCGGGGTAAACGTCAGCAGGCCGTTCTGAAACTCATATGTTTGGGGGACAGGCCCCACACCGCACAGGAGTTGTGGGGGGTATAGAACAACAGACCGACGAGTGGTTGCTGCCGGTGAGCCTCAAGCCCGGCCTGGTGGTGTGCGATAATGGGCGAAATCTCGTTGCAGCTCTGGGACTAGCCGGTTTGACGCACATCCCTTGCCTGGCGCATGTGCTGAATTTGGTGGTGCAGAAGTTCATTCGCAACTACCCCGACATGTCAGAGCTGCTGCATAAAGTGCGGGCCGTCTGTTCATGCTTCCGGCGTTCACACCCTGCCGCTGCTCGCCTGTCTGCGCTACAGCGTAACTTTGGCCTTCCCGCTCACCGCCTCATATGCGACGTGCCCACCAGGTGGAACTCCACCTTGCACATGCTGGACAGACTGTGCGAGCAGCAGCAGGCCATAGTGGAGTTTCAGCTGCAGCACGCACGGGTCAGTCGCACTGCGGATCAGACCCACTTCGCCACCAATGACTGGGCCTCCATGCGAGACCTGTGTGCCCTGTTGCGCTGTTTCGAGTACTCCACCAACGTGGCCAGTGGCGATTACGCCGTTATCAGCGTTACAATACCACTTCTATGTCTCCTTGAGAAAACACTTAGGGCGATGATGGAAGAGGAGGTGGCCAAGGAGGAAGAGGGGTCATTTTTAGCAATTTTAGGCCAGTCTCTTCGAAGTGACTCAGAGGGAGGTTTTTTGCAACACCAGAGGCCAGGTACAAATGTGGCCAGACAGGGCCCACTACTGGAGGAGGATGAGGATGAAGCATGTTCACAGCGGGGTGGCACCCAAAGCAGCTCGGGCCCATCACTGGTGCGTGGCTGGGGGGAAACACAGGACGATGACGATACGCCTCCCACAGAGGACAGCTTGTCCTTACCTCTGGGCAGCCTGGCACACATGAGCGACTACATGCTGCAGTGCCTGCGCAACGACAGCAGAGTTGCCCACATTTTAACGTGTGCGGACTACTGGGTTGCCACCCTGCTGGATCCCCGGTACAAAGACAATGTGCCCACCTTACTTCCTACACTGGAGCGTGATAGGAAGATGCGCGAGTACAAGCGCACGTTGGTAGACGCGCTACTGAGAGCATTCCCAAATGTCACAGGGGAACCAGTGGAAGCCCAAGGCGAAGGCAGAGGAGGAGCAAGCGGTCGCCAACGCAGCTGTGTCACGGCCAGCTCCTCTGAGGGCAAGGTTAGCATGGCAGAGATGTGGAAAAGTTTTGTCACCACGCCACAGCTAACTGCACCACCACCTGATACGGAACGTGTTAGCAGGAGGCAACATTTCACTAACATGGTGGAACAGTACCTGTGCACACCCCTCCACGTACTGACTGATGGTTCGGCCCCATTCAACTTCTGGGTCTCCAAATTGTCCACGTGGCCAGAGCTAGCCTTTTATGCCTTGGAGGTGCTGGCCTGCCCGGCGGCCAGCGTTTTGTCTGAACGTGTATTCAGCACGGCAGGGGGCGTCATTACAGACAAACGCAGGCGCCTGTCTACAGCCAATGTGGACAAGCTGACGTTCATAAAAATGAACCAGGCATGGATCCCACAGGACCTGTCCATCCCTTGTGCAGATTAGATATTAACTACCTCCCCTTAACAATAAATTAATCTACTCCAGGGCACTTCCTCATTCAATACTATTTTTATTTTCATTTTAACATTATATTGCGGGGCAACCCAAAGTTGAATGAACCTCTCCTCTGTCTGGGTGCCGGGGCCTAAATGTGTGACAGTGGCCTGTTCCAGTGGTGGGTGACGTGAAGCCTGATTCTCTGCTATGACATGAAGACTGATTCTGTGCTGACATAAGGCCAGATTCTCTGTTACGGGACCTCTCTCCTCTGCCTGGGTGCCGGGGCCTAAATGTGTGACAGTGGCCTGTTCCAGTGGTGGGTGACGTGAAGCCTGATTCTCTGCTATGACATGAAGACTGATTCTGTGCTGACATAAGGCCAGATTCTCTGTTACGGGACGTCTCTCCTCTGCCTGGGTGCCGGGGCCTAAATGTGTGACAGTGGCCTGTTCCAGTGGTGGGTGACGTGAAGCCTGATTCTCTGCTATGACATGAAGACTGATTCTGTGCTGACATAAGGCCAGATTCTCTGTTACGGGACCTCTCTCCTCTGCCTGGGTGCCTGAGCCTAAATGTGTGACAGTGGCCTGTTCCAGTGGTGGGTGACGTGAAGCCTGATTCTCTGCTATGACATGAAGACTGATTCTGTGCTGACATAAGGCCAGATTCTCTGTTACGGGACCTCTCTCCTCTGCCTGGGCCTAAATATGTGACAGTGGCCTGTTCCAGTGGTGGGTGACGTGAAGCCTGATTCTCTGCTATGACATGAAGACTGATTCTGTGCTGACATAAGGCCAGATTCTCTGTTACGGGACCTCTCTCCTCTGCCTGGGTCTAAATATGTGACAGTGGCCTGTTCCAGTGGTGGGTGACGTGAAGCCTGATTCTCTGCTATGACATGAAGACAGATTCTGTGCTGACATAAGGCCAGATTCTCTGTCACGGGACCTCTCTCCTCTGCCTGGGTGCCTGGGCGCCTGGGCCTAAATGTGTGACAGTGGCCTGTTCCAGTGGTGGGTGACGTGATACCTGATTCTCTGCTATGACATGAAGACTGATTCTGCGCTGACATAAGGCCAGATTCTCTGTTACGGGACCTCTCTCCTCTGCCTGGGTGCCGGGGCCTAAATGTGTGACAGTGGCCTGTTCCAGTGGTGGGTGACGTGAAGCCTGATTCTCTGCTATGACATGAAGACAGATTCTGTGCTGACATAAGGCCAGATTCTCTGTTACGGGACCTCTCTCCTCTGCCTGGGTGCCGGGGCCTAAATGTGTGACAGTGGCCTGTTCCAGTGGTGGGTGACGTGAAGCCTGATTCTCTGCTATGACATGAAGACAGATTCTGTGCTGACATAAGGCCAGATTCTCTGTTACGGGACCTCTCTCCTCTGTCTGGGTGCCTGGGCCTAAATGTGTGACAGTGGCCTGTTCCAGTGGTGGGTGACGTGACGCCTGATTCTCTGCTATGACATGAAGACTGATTGTGCGCTGACATTAAGCCAGATTCTCTGCTATGGCATGAAGAGACTGATTCTCTACTGACATGAAGCCAGATTCTTTGCTATGGCATGAAGAGACTGATTCTCTGCTGACGTGAAGCCAGATTCTCTGCTATGGGACCTCTGTCCAATTGATATTGGTTAATTTTTATTTTTTAAATTTTAATTCATTTCCCTATCCACATTTGTTTGCAGGGGATTTACCTACATGTTGCTGCCTTTTGCAGCCCTCTAGCTCTTTCCTGGGCTGTTTTACAGCCTTTTTAGTGCCCAAAAGTTCGGGTCCCCATTGACTTTAATGGGGTTCGGGTTCGGGACGAAGTTCGGGTCGGGTTCGGAACTTCTCGAACCCGAACATCCAGGTGTTCGCTCAACTCTAATGAAGAACAATGCATTTTCCAGCACGATGGAGCACCGTGCCATAAGGCAAAAGTGATAACTAAGTGGCTCTAGGACCAAAACGTTGACATTTTTGGTCCATGGCCTGGAAACTCCCCAGATCTCAATCCCATTGAGAACTTGTGGTCAATCCTCAAGAGGCGGGTGGACAAACAAAAACCCACTAATTCTGACAAATTCCAAGAAGTGATTATGAAAGAATGGGTTGCTATCAGTCAGGAATTGGCCCAGAAGTTGATTGAGAGCATGCCCAGTCGAATTGCAGAGGTCCTGAAAAAGAAGGGCCAACACTGCAAATACTGACTCTTTGCATAAATGTCATGTAATTGTCGATAAAAGCCTTTGAAACGTATGAAGTGCGTGTAATTATATTTCACTACATCACAGAAACAACTGAAACAAAGATCTAAAAGCAGTTTAGCAGCAAACTTTGTGAAAACTAATATTTGTGTCATTCTCAAAACTTTTGGCCACGACTGTATATAACAGTTATCGACACATACACAGCGGGACAGCTTCTGCAGCAGCAAGAGGACTGTCTGCTGTGAAGTGCGTATACGGCGTCCCACGTGTCTCAGACTCCAGTTTCAGCGTCCCACGTGTTTCAGATTTCAATTTGGAGTTCGGTAAGTTTTACAGCCCAGACACTATAACTCCAGAAACCCACGTATTGATCGGATCTTTTTTCGGGTACAGCAAACAACCATTTACCTCTTCCTTGATCCTATGGGTATTTTTTCAGGTGTGTGTCTTTTGGGTACTTTCTGTGAAACGCTTCACTTTTTCTTGTAGAATAAAAATAAAGTAAAGTCATGTATATAATATCCCAATAGTTTCTCACTATGCAAGTATCTGGATAGGACACCAAACACGTTTCAGAGTATTGCTGTACTCCTTCATCAGTGGTAATACTTTCATGGAGTCTTTGCTGGCTTTATACTCCTCCTTATTGCAAAAAATGGACTGGATTTTCGAATAGAAAACGCTTTTGAGAGGGGTTGCAGTTTTTGTGCGTTTTTGATGCGGTTTTTCGTTCTTGATGCGTTTATAGGTTATATAGCATTTAGGTCAACTGTAGATCACTATCAATATATTATTTTTTTTATAAAACCATTGCTTTCATCCCAAGTTATTTAAAATTTTATTAAAAATTCATTAAGTATACACCAGACATATATTCATCAATAATTTAAAGCAGGGATCAATAATATCATTATATATTATACATATAGGTTGTGCACACAAATCTAAGTATAAATATGAAACTCTTCAACTGACGATGGCTAGCTACTTTCTAGCATTGAAGGACCAAAAGAGCATTGAAAATCAGAATAGCAGAACATGTCACTAATATCAAAAACGGATTTGAGAAACATTCTCTTTCCAGACTATTTAGATTATTTCAGATTTCTGTGTGACTCTGACTGCTGAGTGCCCATCTATTCTATATATAATTCAATGATATTTTTATTGATTTGGGTGCATCAATTCAAGTTGGAGCACCGAACCATCCCTTAAATACGGTCAGCCATCTCATTTATCTACTACTTCTTTTTCACCCATTTGAGACTGAGCTCCCCTATCCTAGCGATGGACATTTGGAGTCACATTGAAAACTGAAAGAAATTGAAAGTTGACACTTATGTATTTTACCAAGGAGATATATGTGAGGATAACACATCCACACGAGCACAACTCATGTCAGAAATATTTAGAGAGTTAGAACAGTTGTCACAAAAGCAATTAAGACAACAATGGGAAATAAGATCATTAAAACAATATATTGCATATAATAAAATACCGGGATTTTGATATTTATGAACTACAGATGTGATGGCTAACCTATGGCACTCCAGCTGTGGTAAAACTACGACTCTTAAGATGTATACTTGCTTGGCTGTTCTCAGAACTCCATAGAAATGAATGGAGCATGCTGGAAGTCGTAGTTTCCCCACAGCTGGAGTGCCGGAGGTTAGCCATCACTGACCTACCCTGTACAGTGTATTCGGGAAGTCTTTAGATCCTTTCACTTTTTTTTTTAACTTTTTCAAATTTGCCCCATCGTTCTGCACTCATTACCCCATAATGAGAAAGCGAAAACAGAGTTTTAAAAATGTTTGCAAATTTATTAAAAAGGAAAGTAAGCCAAAATTTCTCACTGACATGAGTATTCACACCCTTTGCTATGACTGTTAACTCTGGGGGCTCCAGTTTCTCTGGATTATCCTTGAGATGTTTCTACACCTTCATAGGAGTCATCTGTGGTAAATTCAGGTGATTGGGTGTAACAGTGATCTGCTGCCAGGGTTTCCTTTCAGACCTGGCCACAGCATGCTTGCTGCTTCTTTCATGCAGCATTTTCGTAAGGGCCGGTGTGCGTCACTTCCTGTGTTTTATGGGCTGGATCATGTGACCTCGTCAACCAATCCTAGCCCTCCTGCACATATATTAGTGACTAAGCCCCCTTCCCACATGCCTCATTGTTAAGGTCCTTGTGTCCCTCTAAGGTTCCTGATTTCTGCTAGTGTTCCTGTCGTCCTGACTTTTACCCGTATTCCTGGACTCTGTTACCTGTTACATCCCTGTCTGCTTTCCTTGACTCTCCTGTTGTGACCCGGATTTCCTGACCTGTACCTGTGCCGCCTGCCCTGACCTATTGCCTGTCTGACTATGCCTCTGCCTCATCCTTCGGTCCTGCACTGTTGCTCCTGGTAATGCCTGCTGATGATGCCTGTACCTCTGGTACCTTTCTCAGGTACCCCCTGGTCTTCCGGGACCAGCTGCCTCGTGTTCCTATCCTCCTCAAGAGGTAGTGACCTGGTGTTCCCCTGGGGAAAGTCTATCTCAACCATCAGGGGTACTGTGAAGAACGAGGGGTTCACTTAGACACCGCCCTTAGAGGAGGTAGGACATGTGCCACAGTGGCTTCACACCCTCTGCTTCGTGACATTGGGCATTATTTGGAAAGACAACCCTGTCTATGTACAATCTTATAGCTGACAATGCATATCAGAGCAAAAACCAAGCCAAGGAGGGATTATGTGGCGGCAGGAAGCCCAGTGGTCTCCATAATTCTTAAATCGTAGAAAGTTGGAACAACCAGGACTCTTCCAAGACTTGGCTGCTCCACCAAACTAAGTAATCAGGAAGAAGGGCCTTGGTAAGAGAGGTGACCAAGAACCCAAGGGTTACTCTGGCTGAGCTCCAAAGATCCTGGGTGCAGATGGGAGAATCTTCCAGAAAGTCAACCATTACTGCAGCACTACCACAATCTGGGCTTTATGGCAGAGTGGCCAGAAAGAAGCATTTCCCTTAGTAAATGACACATGAAAATTTGCACAAAAACCCCCAAAACAAAACAAAAAAAACCTAAAGAACTGTCAGACTGTGAGAAACCTGATTCTCTCATCTAATGAAACCGAGATTGAACTTTTTGGCCTCTATTCTAAACATCATGTTTGGAGGAAAGTGAAGTGAAGCATGGTGGTGGTAGCATCATGATGTGGGGAATAGAGAGACTGGTCACATTTGAGGGAAAGCTGTAAGGAGCAAAGTACAGTGTTGTGGAGTTCTCTGGGCCAAAGGTTCTCCTTCCAACAAAACAATGACCCTAAGTACACAGCCAGGACAACACAGGAGCAGCGTAAGTATGTGAATGTCCTTGAGTAGCCTAGCCAGAGCCCTGAACCCAATGGAACATCTCTGGAGAGACCTGAAAATGGCTGTCCAAAGACAGCCCCCATCCAACCTTACAGAGGTTCGGAGGATTTGCAGAAAATTCCCAAATCCAGATGACTGGAGGCTGTAATCGCTGCCAAAGGGGCTTCAACTAAGTCCTGAGTAAATGTCTGAGTACTTATGTTAATGCAACATTTTTGAATTAGATGTTCAATAAATTATCAGATTTCTAACAGTAGTACAGAATGATGGGGAAAAATTTAAACCTTTTTTTTATTTTAGCACATAACAAAATGTGAAAAAAGTGAAAGGATCTGAAAACTAGAGAAGGCCTTGCGGTTCGCCAGGCAGTCGTTTCGCGGAGAACTTTGTTTGTTCGATGTCAGCCAGCGCCATATTCTTTTGCATTTTACCGAACTTTTACCCATGACACATCTATCATGTGGGACAGGGCAGCCACAGTTTCAGCACATGGACATACTCCCTACCCTATAAATAAACCCGATCTGGCAGCCATTTTACATTCAGCCTTTTGCCAGTGTAGGGAGAGGTTGATGTGTGGAGCAGGGACAGACTGTTAGGGACACCAAACGATAGCTAATAGGGCCACAAAAGTCCTTTAAAGGACTGTTATAGGTGTGCTATCGATAGTTGTGACATACTAAGGGGTGTGAGATACTTATAATATACTTTCTAATGTAGAAAGTATATTATAGTGCATTTGAACTGTGCAGCAGTTGTGTGCAGTTCTGCTGCGATACTGCAGCTAGATAAAGGGACAAACACTTTTGGAGTAACTAATTGCAACTGGTGTGATATACCTGTTTCCCCCAAAAAATCTGATTAAGGGGTGCGATATACCTGCTTCCACAAAATACTGATTGAGGGGTGTGATACACCGGCTTCCACAAAATATTGATTGAGGCCTGTGATACACCGGCTTCCACCAAATATTGATTAAGGGGTTTGATATACTGGCTTCCAGCAAATACTCATTAAGGGGTTCTATATACCTGTTCCCACAAAATACTGATAGAGGGGATAGATATACCAGCTCCCACCAAATATTGATTGAGGCCTGCAATATACCCGCTTCCACAAATACTGCTCTTCTATAGGGACTTTGGCACAGGGTCATTTTGAAAATGACAGGCAGAGGAAGAGGAAGGCCATTCCGCAGGAGTGGTAGGGGTCAGGCAGGTGCACCAGGCTAGAGCTTAAGTGGGAAGTTGGAGAAGGTGCATGCGATTACGTCAAAGGACGCACCAGAGTTGGTTGAGTGGCTCACTCAGTCTTCCGCTTCTGCACCCAACTCATCCTCTGTATCTGCACCCTCCTCACTCTCTGCTTTGTGCACCCCCAAAGACACCACCACCATAGCCCCTCCACTCGAGTCAGAGGAATTATTTCCCCATCCATTCCCAGACCATACCAATGCGCAGCCATTCTTGGCATCGGATCAGGAAGAGGAGGTAGCAACAGCTGCCACCCAGTGGTCTGACGACAGTACCCAGATCAGCCCAAGGACGGAGATCCCCGCTGTTGCTAACCCTCTTGCCCAATGGCTGACCGCTGGCTTGTCGGAACTGCTAGCCCGCCAACTACTGCCATATAAACTGGTGGACTCGGAGGCCTTTAGAAAATTTGTGGCCATTGGCACACAGCAATGGAAGGTTCCCGGAAGGAAATATTTCTCTCAGAAGGACATCCCAGAGCTATATGGCCACGTTCAGCGGCAAGTGAATGTATCTCTAGCACACAGTGTTGGTGCCAAGATACATCTGACCACAGACACGTGGTCTAGCAAACACGGGCAGGGAAGGTACATAACTTTTACTGCCCACTGGGTGAACCTTCTGACGGCTGTCAAGCATGCAACCCGTGGCACCCATTGTGGGGATTTTCTCTGGTAGACATGCTTGCGGACGCAGTATAGAGGCAATGACGTCTTTAACTTAAACAGTTCAGTGTTTATTCACACATAAGGATAAGCAAAACAAAAAGTCAGTTTCAAGGAAATCAATCACCTTGAGTCTAGTGTTCACACCATGCAGCAATGCAGAAGTCCTTGGACATAGCAGAAACTACCTGCTCTCACGCCATCAAGGTAGCAGGCCTTTACGCAGGCCCAAACTTCCAGGTCACAACACAGAGACTGACAGAGCTTCACTGTCAGAGAGGAGTCAATTCCCACCACCTGACAGTGCTGCCTGTTTTATAGCCCAAACCAAGACCCGGCCTGGAACGTGGGGAGTAGCCACCCACCCTGCACTTTGGCTGCTCCCAGTAAGAGCCGGCCCGGATCTGCTTTACAGCCATACTAAATAGCAAAACCATGTCAGCCAGCACTAGCTGCCACTGACACATGAAATTACCGGCTCTTACCTCACCGAGGCTAGGAATCTCGGTGACACATACCTTCTGTCAATGACGGACCCTTGCGCCTTCTTACACCGTGAAGATTTGGTGTTACTGCCACGGATTGCATACAGGTCTGCCTCTTCTTCTCCTACTCCATCCTCCGTCTCCTCCTCGGCTGACTGCTTCTTTTCCACAGCTACCGCCTCTTCTGCTGCACCCCCCAAGCTCCCCAGAACCTATTCGACGAGCCAGGTGAGACGTTGCCATGCTGTGCTGTGGCTGTTGTACCTGGAAGCCAAGAGCCCCACTGGTCCTGCACTGCTTTCAGCTCTGCGGTCACAGGCCGATCAGTGGCCAACCCCAACCCTCAATTTGACAATTTGTAAAGTGGTGTGCGGCAACGGTGCAAATCTGCTCAGCACGCTGAAACAGGGCAAAATGACACACCGGTTTCTGCATGGCACATGTCCTGAACTTAGTCATGCAGCGATTCGTTGCCAAATACCCCGGGGTCCAGGGTGCCTTGTGGCAGGCCAGGAAAATCTCTGGCCATTTTAGGAGATCTTACATGGCCATGGCTCGCCTTGCTGACGTTCAGTGGCAACACCACCTGCCCATCAGACATCTGATTTGTGACAGCCCGACGCGATGGAACTCCACCTTGTATATGCTTGATAGGCTGCTCCAGCAGCAACTTGCCGTTAATGACTACCTGTACGAACTCTGCAGCAGAACAGGTTCTGGGGAACTTGGTTTCTTTTCACTGCGCCAGTGGCTGCTCATGCGCTACGCATGAGATCACCAAACTGGTCAGTCGCAGCCAGGGTGCCATAAGTGACATTGTACCTTACGCCTTCTTTCTGGAGCGTGCATTGCATCGTGTCATTGATCAAGCCGTCGAGGAGCTGGAAGATGAGGAAGTTGCAATGCTGAATGAATTCTCAGGGGGGCTAGAAGGAAGGGCTAGAGGATGGTGCCTGCGGGGAGGAGGAGGAGCAAGAAGAGCAGGCTTTAAACCTTTGGATGGGGGGAGGAGACCAAGGACGACATTCTCCTGGGCGACGAGCAGGAGCCAGGGTGCTCCACCGCTTCCAATTTAGTGCAAATGGGGGCCTTCATGCTCCAGTGTTTGAAGAGGGACCCCCGTATAAAAAGCATAAAGGGCAAGAACCAGTACTGGGTGGCAACGTACTTAGACCATCGGTACAAACAAAAGATGGCGGACATGTTACCAGCATCACAGAGGGCTGTCAGAATGCAGCATTAGCAGGCCTTGCTGCGAGAGATGCTACATTCTGCTGTTGTGGGCGCTGGCAGAGGAATTTCCACCCACAGAGAAACAGTTGCGGGTACCAGTCCTACCGCGCATGCAAGAAGAGGGCGGTTTGAAGATGTGTTGGTCACTTAGGATATGATATCATTCTTGCAGCCGACCCATCGACAGCCGCCCTCCGGATCCAGCCTCAGGGAATGCCTAGACCGGCAGGTGTCCAACTACATCGGGTTAACGGCCAATGTGGAAGCTCTGAGAAGCAAGGAACCCTTGGACTACTGGGTGTGCAGGCTTGACCTGTGGCCAGAGCTGGCACAATTTGCCATGGAACTCTTGGCTTGCCCCTTGTCAAGTGTCCTGTCCGAAAGGACGTTCAGCGCAGCAGGGGAGATCGTGACCGATAAGTGCACTCACCTAGCTCATGGCAGTGTGGACTACCTCACATTTCTAAAAATGAATGAGGCATGGATCTCGGAAGAAATTCAACACCTGTGACGGCCATGTTTAATTGAATTTCCACATATCCGCCACCACCCAGAACAAAGAATGGCCCCTGTCTTATGTAAATACAGCGGCATATAAGGCCTTTTCTGTCCGGTGAATGCCTAATGTTTGGGGCCTGTACTCCACTGGCCAGCAGTAAAATTGGTATCCAGTGACTATCTAATATACCTCCAGCCACATAATCACTTGATCTTTTCTGTACGGTGAATGCCTAATTGTTGGGGCCTCGGAGGAATTTAACACATGTGACGACCACGTGTTATCGAATTTCTCCTATTAGCATTTGGGGTTTATTCAAGAGGGGGGATTTCGTTAGCCATGTTTTTAATCCAATTTTATATTATTAGTTCTTTTAAACATATGTATTTGACATGTATTTGTACTGTTCAGAAAGTGGGTAATCTAAAATATAACATTTATTAATAATGCGGATAAAAATATTTCCCAAATAAAGTGTGCATAAGACAGACCTTGGGATAGAAATTGGATATAAACCCTAGAAATCACCTGGGTATCTATCCCAAATGAAAATTACAAGAATACAAAAAATACACTAAATTAGTGCACGGCGGCACCAGTAACCGTTTGTCCTACCAGTACCGCGGAACAGGATACGGATCGTTCACCACCGACCAGCCTTCGATTGAGGTTTCTCCAAATTAGATAGAAGATGAAAAAATAATGTCAGGCAGTGATGCACATGTGCGCAGGGTCCCTGTTAAGGCCCTACGGCTGACTGATGTTAGTATCCCTATTACTAAAAATAGGTAGCAGCCTCACCACAGGGCACTCGTCCTTACAAGGACGACCCCGTCCGGAACCTGTCCCTTACAAAATTTAAACTATATGTCCCTAAAGGATCTAGAAAGAACTCCCTACACGCATGTTTCACTGCCTAAAAACCGAAATTTAAGGCAATTCATCAGGGGAGATGAGGGAAAATATACTAGGGATAAGTATAAGATAGGCCCTTCATCCCTAGAGACCGGCCTGACTAGGTACGTCAGCCAGTAATGGGGGTATAACCAGATAATGGATACCTCCTAGGGTGGTCTCTATAGATAGAGAGACTATGTAACATGCAGAAGTATGATACAGAAAAAACTGCACATGGGACGCCAACCTGTATGGCATTCCCAACATATTTAAATAGGTACCTGGCTGCCGCCTCCGCCGCCCACAATGTGACAATGCCAATGGGCGCATTCGTGCGCTCGCACGTCAGCGCCGCGCATGCGCCCATTGCAGAGACAGGAGCGAGGTCTGGAGCGCACGGAAGTGCCCTGGATGCCGGCTCCTTCCTGCGCATGCGCGGCATCGCTTGTTCTCGCGACGCCGCGGCTGCCAGCTGTATTAACAGCGGCACTGTAGACAAGGATCAATAACAACCGTCCACTAATGCTGCAAAGTGGCAGGGCGATCGGAACTCACCCCGCCATAACAGCACATTAGCCCAGAATCGGACCGTCAGCAAAGTTCAGTATTTGGGCTACTAGTCAGATAAAGACTGAGATAAAATCTCTGGATTGTGACAAAAGCAGATACAATGATGTTATGGCTAATGAATATATTCTTGACACAATAAAATAGAAAAGGTCATGTTCCCAATAATGAAAGAAAAGTCACAGTATAATGGAAGAACCATAGACAGGGTCTATACCTATACGTAGGTAGGGGCATAGCTGAATCCATCACAGAAAGCAGCTATAATTCAACTGTTCTTTTAAGCCCGTTGGTGTGACCGTTCGCAAAAGAAAGATCCAACGGGCTTCACGCTATATAAGGATCTTATCCCAGTCACCTCCACGTTTAGGGGGGGCAACTGCTTCAATACCATTGACTTTAATGGCACGCGGATCGCCTTGGTGGAAATCACACACGTGACGGGCCACAGCCGTATCTCGTCGTTTGTCTATGTCGAGGAGATGTTCTCCTATCCGCCTACGTAACTCACGTTTGGTTTTACCAATATACTCTTTATCACAAATGCACGTAATTTTGTATATTACGCCTACCGTTCTGCAAGAAATGAAATCCCTAATGTCAAATGTACGCCTGAGGTTGTTACTGAAAAAGGTCTTTCCTGTAGCAATGCTGTTACAGGCCACACAACCGCTGCACCTGAAACTGCCCACAGGCCGACGGCTAAGCCAAGTATCTGGGGCAGCGGGTGGTAAAAGGTGACTATGTACCAGCAAATCCTTGAGGATCTTGCCTCGCCTATATGTCACCAGTGGGTAATCATATAGGACATCACTCACGTCAGGGTCCATCAGGAGAATGGGCCAATGGCGGTCAAGGATCTCTCTTGACTTGTTGGCTGAGCCATCAAATGTGGTTATAAACCTTATCTTTTTGTCCATCTCCTGCTTCTTTTTAGGGACTAGAAGTGTGTCTCTGTGGATGTGGGCAGCTCTCTGAAAAGCCTTTTTCAAAACACAGTCGGGATAGCCCCTAGCCAAAAATCTCTGTCTGAGATCAGCCGCCTGTATTTTGAATTCCTGTTCTTCTGAGCAGTTCCTCCGCAGGCGCAGGTATTGCCCATAGGGGATACCTCGCTTCAGAGGCATCGGATGGCTACTCTGCCAATGGAGGACTGAGTTGGTCGCTGTAGTTTTGCGGTAGATGCTTGTTGACAGCTCCCCCCCACATTTTTTGGAAATGCATACATCTAGGAAGGGTAGTGTTTCATTGCTAATCTCATACGTAAAGCGGAGACCGATGGAATTGTTATTAAGGAATTCCACAAAAAGCTTAAAGGCTGTGTGGCTAGCACCCCAGATTATGAGGATATCGTCGATGTACCGGGCCCACAGGGTAATGGGCCCGATCATCGACTCTCCCTCTCCAAAAACGGTTGTAGCCTCCCACCAGCCCAGGAGCAGATTGGCGTAAGACGGCGCACAGGAACAACCCATCGCCGTGCCCCTGAGCTGGTGGTAGAGGCGGCCGTCAAACATGAAGAAATTATGAGTTAGTAAAAACCTGAGCAGCTCAAGGACCAGCTCATTGTGAGCCGCAAACTGCTGTCCTCGCATACTCAAGTAGTAACCAACTGCCCTCAAACCTGCCTCGTGTGGTATTGAGGAGTATAAGGCCTCAACATCCACACTGGCAAGGCAAGAGTGGTCATCGATACATACTCCGTCCACCCGCTTCAGTAGGTCCATAGTATCGCGGGTGAAGGACGGGAGGGCAGTAACAAAAGGCATTAGTATCTGATCAATATAAACCCCTATGTTTTGTCCTATACTCCCAATGCCGGCCACGATCGGCCTCCCCTTAAGTGGTGTTAGTCCTTTGTGGACTTTAGGGAGACTGTAGAACGTGGCCGCCACTGGGTGTCGAGGATACATAAACTCAAATTCTTCCTGAGAAATGAGCTTATTGGTTTTGGCTGCAGACAGGATATCCCTTAGTTCTACCAGATACGGGGCAGTGGGATTGGAAGTCAATGTCTGATAACTAGTCTTGTCTTTCAGAATCTGTTCACACATGGACTGGTAACTATGTCTATTCATGATTACAGTATTACCGCCTTTATCAGACGGTTTTATAACTATAGTGACGTCCTCTCTCAGGGATTTGATAGCACTCTGTTCTTCTGAAGAGCAGTTGTTGGATCTGTGTGTTTTCTGAAGTTCCATAATATCTGCAGTGACTAATTGTAAAAAGACGTCCAGACATGATATGTCTCCTGCTGGTGGCATTTTATTACTTTTATTACGTAAAGGGGTGAATGGGCCAAGTCCCTCAAAAGTATGTACATCTGTTGACAAACTATGCAGTAGTTCTACATCTTGAAGTAGGTCTGTGGGTATTCCTAAAAGTTGACTTTTCTTCCTATCTATTGTTTTAAATTGTTTGTGCCAACGAAGCTTGCGTATAAACAGGTGTAGATCTTTAACCCATGTGAACGTATCATGTTGGCGAGTGGGGACAAATGAAAGTCCCTTGGATATAACCGCCATTTCACTCTTAGAGAGGGTGTGGTTAGACAGTACCTGTTCCGCGGTACTGGTAGGACAAACGGTTACTGGTGCCGCCGTGCACTAATTTAGTGTATTTTTTTGTATTCTTGTAATTTTCATTTGGGATAGATACCCAGGTGATTTCTAGGGTTTATATCCAATTTCTATCCCAAGGTCTGTCTTATGCACACTTTATTTGGGAAATATTTTTATCCGCATTATTAATAAATGTTATATTTTAGATTACCCACTTTCTGAATAATGCCTTTACTTTTGGTAATCTGGAGCGCTTATCTCATATTGGTTTGACCTCCTTTCTCAGTATACATAGTTTATGTATTTGTACTGGCCTACAGTAAAATTGCTATCCAATGACCGTCTAATATACCTCCAGCCAGCTGCATAATCACTTGATGTTTTCTGTCCAGTGAATGCCTAGTGTTTGGGGCCTGTACTCCACTGGCCTGCAGTAAAATTGATATCCAATGACCGTCTAATATACCTCCAGCCACATAATCACTTGATCTTTTCTGTACGGTGAATGCCTAATGTTTAGGGCCTGTACTTCATTGGGCTTCAGTAAAATTGTTATTCAGTGACCGCATAATGTACCTCGAGCCACATAATCACAATTTATTTTATGTCAGGTGAATGCCTAATTTTTAGGTCCTATACTCCCATGGCCTAAAATAAATCTTTTCTAGGCTCCAGCAGGGCACATTTTTGAGAATTTCCCTTTAAGACGTATAAAAATAGCCCATGATTAAAATACATATTTTTTGTGGGAAATTTTGTCATTGATCCCCCTCTAGTATGTCACTGTCCATGTTGTGGGACTATTTGTGCACTCCTAGTAAGTATTTGGTGGCTGCAAATATGACCTGAAGGTTTTTCAGGTTCGCCTGCCATTAAAGTGAAGGTGCCTGCCGCGAACTTGCGGTTCACAAACATTTGATGTATTGTTCGATGTTCGTCCATCACTACTGAAGACTTTCACAATGCACTGTATACTCTGCATAGGTTATTAATACCGAATCAGTGTTCTACCGACTCCTGGCACCTCACAACCAGCTATTTCAAAAGGCTTTGGTACTCCAATGAGCTCTGCATCCTCTTCCTAGGCCAATGACATCACATTCATCGGTCATATGGCCTTGGCCAGGATTAAGTCTCATTGCCATCATAGGTGACTAACAGTGGTGGCTGAAAATTATGCAGAAAGCTGCATATATTCTCAGGAGCCCTCATAGGAGTTTAGGTGCCCCCGCCCTATATATGTCAGGTGTGAGCAGAGTCACAGGTACCTTTAAAAAAAAATGTTTAACATAAAAACTTTATTTTAACAATATATCATTTTCTGATCACACATGCTCTTGTGCGCACAACCGTAAATGTTTAGCCATTTGGAAATCATGGATCTGCAAAACAGTGATCCTGGCCAAGTGCACGCCTCCATTTTTTTTGTAGAAGTGTCTTATTCTGGTCCGTAAAACTGACAAGAATGGGACATGTTCTGTCTTTTTTTGCGGGGCCATGGAAGGGGTGTGAAGATGCGAATGGCACACATGTACTGTCCACATTTTTTGGGGCCCCATTGAAATGTATTGGTCCACATCAGATTCATAAAAAGTACAATTGCAGGACAAATATACGGTCGTGTGCATGAGCCTGGGAACAATGAATTGGACATGGGTCAATGGAAATTTAGTTTCTCATTGTAGAGACATTGGAGTTAGAGAAACTTAATTTCCCTAGACCCACATTGAAGGCCTCTAATCCTACAGGAAAACCCCTGTAATATATAGGCCGATAATCGTTAACGAGCGTTCGCATTCACACGAACGTGTGTGACCCGTGCCTGTGCTGCGGCCCGCTATTTGCACGATCGCCGGCCGTAGGTCTGCTGCATCGAATCGCAGACCCATTCACTTTAATGGGTCCGCGATCCGGCCGTTCCGCTAAAAGATAGGACTTGTTCTATCTTTTTGCGGAACGGAAGTACGGGACGTAACCCCACGGAGGCACTCCGTAGGGCTTCCGAGGGGTCCCGTCCCGCGCGGCCGTTCCGCGATTCCGGATTTGCGGACCCATTGAAGTGAATGGGTCCGCATCCGTGATGCGGAATTCACACGGAACTGTGGCCGTGTATTGCCGCCCGTGATTTGCGGGCCGCAATACGGCCACGGATCACACACGTTCGTGTGAACTTAGCCTTATACTGCCGCCGATTGCCGGATGGACGAGCAAACGCTCGTTCATTGGATAATTCAGATTTTTAAGCATGCTTAAAAATCTGTGCTTTCCGGCAGCAGATCATGTTGTCTAATAGCGATCTGCTGCCGGCAAAACACTAGACAGCATGGAAGGAGTGATAGCATAATGATCACTGCTCCCCATGCTGAGGGAACACTTCCCTCCCAACAATTGATTGCTGATCTGCCTGTGTAATACAGTCTTAAGGGGGAGTTTTATCAAAACTGGGGTAAAGTAGAACTGGCTTACTTGCTCATAGCAACCAATCAGATTCCACCTTTTCATTTTTCACAGCTCCTTTGGAAAATGAAAGGATCATTTTGATTGGCTGCTATGAGCAACTAAGCCAGTTCTTTACACCAGTTTTGATAAACCTCCCCGTTACTGCCTCTTACCATCATTATCCAACCTCTTTTCCTGCTGTGTCCCCCTCCTGCCTGTGTACTTGACCTCCCAGTGCAGTTCAGATCAGTGTTTTAGGTTCTCCTGGTCTGTCTACTCTCTGGATACAGCTATAAAACTGTAAATTTGCATTACGGTATATATTGTACAATACAGCACAACACTTCAACCTTGCTATGAAGGAGGAGGGATGGCATCACATCTGGAGCTTGTCTTGCAGTTACTGTTCCTCCTAACCTTACCAGTCCACTCACTCTGCAGGACATGGACCAACAGGCCCCTCACTCAGGGCAGTCTCTCACTGTCCGCTGGTCACTATCTCTAGGCTGGTGTATCCACAACCCACACTGACCCACAGTCTCTACTCCAACTTCAGTGGAAGCTCTTAAAGGCTATCTACACCTCATTTTGAGCTAAAAATATATATTTTTAATCGGTCTTTATAAAAAAAAAATGTCATCCTTTTTTCTGTATAAAGCTGAGATGCTCTAGGAGCTCCGTTTGGATTTTCTGTCTTTTCGATCAGACCAGGAGCTGATGGACTCCTTATCTCTGCTCTCTGACATCATAAACACTCATTATAGCTCAGTTCTTATCTTGCTAATAAGAATGTGGCTTAAATAAGTATTTTTGACCGCTCAGTAATTTAGAGATAAGGTTTATTAGATGACCCGCACAAAGTGAAAGAGAAAGTACCAGTCACACAGCTAGAAAAACAGTTAACCCTTTTTGACCGAGCAGCTCAATATATTTAATAAAGGCCAATTGAAAAAAATATTTTTAGCCAAAAATAAGTAACATACAATCATTACAAAATTGTCTCTGAAGGTGTACTTAGCCTTTAAGCTTTGTTGTCAAGGGTTCATCTTCCAAAGGCAATTTACAGTGCCGCAGTTTTCATATGGAGACTTCTTACACTGGAGAAACTGGTTCCGCCCTTCAAACCATGGTGCATAGTTTCAGTTTTAAATTTTGAGCGCCATTACTAGCCCGAACCGTGTTCTTGTTCAAAACCAACACCTGATTGTTCTAAAAAAAAAAACTGTTATGGAGAAAAGATAGGTCATGGTTTCAAGGTCAGCACATTTGAACTTGGTGCATACAAATCTTATATCCACTGCTGATGGTCATAACGGGTGACTGACAATAGGGACAGCCGCAATATTCGAGGACAGCGAAGAAGGAACTGGTAGGGTGTGGATGCAGTCGTATTGTGAACAGTGTGGTTATAGGCCCATCATGGCCGCATGCTCCTCTCACTTGTTATGGATCAGGTAAAGAAATGCCCAGTTAACCGCTCACACACCCCATTTCCCTGTGGATGGCAGGACATCGTACTGGACTTCCTGTTATTGTGGAGCTTGAAAACGTTCTTCTCTTCAGGTGTTTTTTGAGGTTAGGAAAGAGGTATTTTTCCAGAACTGAACCTACTCAGACTTGAACTCAGAATTTGCCAGTCATACTTTGCACCCGTTTATCTGATCGGTGAGGATCGATTCCCTTTAAAGAGGAGGCGGCGCTCGTGCGAACGCAGCTTCTGCTTCAAAATGACACCGCGTTGTTTCACTTGCAGAGGTGGCACAGTGTAATTACAACTGCTCCTCCTATTCACTGGAATGGGAGAAGCAGTTTTAATTAGACAGCACCGCCGCTATTTTTTTAGGCAGAAGACACCTGCTCTTTGAACAGCTGATTGGCAGTGGTGCCAGCAGTCAGACCCCACCAATCTGATATTGATGACCGATCAAGAGGATAGGTCACCAATAGAGATGAGCAAAGCAACTTCGTATGCTACATCCGAAGTCGCTTCGCCAAAAAATTCATTACAATACTGTGTGGAGATTCGTCTCCGTACAGTATTAGAATGTATGGGCTCTGATAAGCCGAAGTAAGTTATTCACGAAGTTGCACGAGACTTTGTTGAATAACTTCGGTAATTGATTATTACAGTGAAAAACCTTGAAACCGAACTCGGCTTGAGAGTTTTTCACTGTAATAATCCATTACCGAATGTTCTGCCCCAGCAGAGTTAAGAATCATTACAAATTACGTCTGTCTGAGTTTCTGTATTTCTGTAGTGATTAGTTTGGTTATAGCACCATCTAATGGTCTTAAAAAATATATTGCACCTTGTTTTTCTTAGTACAAAGACTGCTGCATTGTGTGTAGTGCAAAGCATCCTGGGAAAGAGAAGTCTCCATTCTCCAGGACACAGTACAGAGCTGTCCTATGCTGATCTCCTTCTCAAACTCCACCATCCTTGTGCAAGCATATCTGGTGAAACATCTAACTTTGTTTCAGGGACAGAGCTGTTCAGTTAGTTGTATTGTTACTCAGGGAGTTGATATAACTGTTAGATGTTAGACATGCAGTCCTATGTACAGGAAGCCATTTTTAAAAATGTAATGTTATAGTACATGTCATTCTATGCTTTAATTTTATACATGCTATTTGTATTCTTGTAGTTTTACCAACAATGCTCCTGTTTTCCAATCATCAAATACTCCTGTTTTACCAATAAACAAGTTAGACTACAGAAAACAGTCCTCTTATTTGGAAGACAGGAATGGTTTATGCTGAATGTCAGACTGCACTCTGTGTGAACGTGTATGAAGACAGAACAGTAAAACAGATGCTAGTCACCAGCGATAGTGGATCTGACTATACAGAGCCGCCACCACACACGCTGTCCTGCGTACAAGATCGCAGCAGCTGCCATACAGTCATAAGAAGTCAGAGTGCAGCCCCAAGCAAGTGCAGCACAATCCAAACCATGCTGAAGTCTGTTTCTACATAGACTGAGTCTACACAGAAACATTAAACAGCCAGCAAAAGGCACACAATGTCTGCTAGCCAGGCATCATCATACAGGACCAGGTCATGAGCAAGCTGCTCTAGCAAGTCCTCAATAAAAGAAAAAGCTGCTCTCGCCCGTGCAGAAGCTGAGGCTGCAAAAGTGCAAAAGTAAGGTCTTCCTTTGCTGCACAAAAGTAGAAGTAGAGAGAGCATTACTGGAAAAAGAGAGAGCATGCCTGCAAGCATTAAAGGAAGAAGGGAGAGCGTCACTAGAAGAAGAAGAGAGAGCACGCCTGCAAGCGCCACTGGAAGAAGAGACGGCATGCCTACAAGCATCACTGGAAAAACTTGCCGCAGAGAAAGAAGCGGCAGCCACAGTGGCCAAAGCAGAGTTCCTAGAAGCCGTAGAGTTCCCCGAATCCGAGAAACACAACCAAGTACTTGGGCAAGACCTAGATGAAAAAAATCCAACACAGCGTGTCTCAGAATACGTCCATCAGCATCCCAAGACAGATGATGACTATGATCCAGAATATCAGCCAGTGTCAAAGATCCTACTTTGAAGCACAGTACCTCAAGCAGGACGGTATACAACAAAACGATGCTGACCACAACTTCCGCCCTATAGAACAAAAGCTGCAACCTTCGCTTTGGCTTAAAGGGACAACCTTCGTATCAGAACAGTATTATACAGACTTCCCTAAGCCAGAAACACCTAAAACATATGGTGATACACCTCACACGCAGCATAACAATAACACAGCGGGTAGTATTGGCGCTAACCAGGCAGCCATGGACTTCGCTAAGTTCTTTGCTAAACGGGAGCTGGTTACCAAAGGACTTATAAAGTTCACCGATCGCCCCGATAACTACAGGGCATGGCGAGCGTTCTTCGAGAACAGCATAAGGGACTTAGATCTTTCCTGTAGTGAGGAGTTAGATCTCTTGGTGAAGTGGCTTGGAAGGGAGTCTGCTGAGCATGCCAAAAGAATCAGACACATTAACATAAACTTTCCGGGCAAAGGCCTAAAGATGGTGTAGGAAAGACTTGAGTGTTATGGGCCAATAGAAGCTATAGAAAATGTTTTATATAAGAGAATAGATAATTTTCCCAGAATAGTGGGTAGGCGTTACCAGAAGCTCAGCGACTTGATAGAGGTACAGGTTGCTCAGGCAGATGGAGATCTGCCATGGCTAGCATTCCTGGACACCGCCAGAGGTGTCAATCCGATTATCCAAAAACTCACTTATAACCTACAGGAGAAGTGGATCATGCATGGTTCTTATTATTACCAGGTTCATAATGTACCATTTCCCCCCTTCGTGGTGTTTTGTAGACTTTGTTACTCAACAGGCAAGGATCAGAAACTATCCCAGTTTTGACTTTACATTGTCATGTCCCACTACGCCTGGTGTCAAACCTCATAAAACACCAGTGGCAGTCCATAAAACTAACGTTGCCTCCACAGGTTCTCCTTACAGGCCGTTTAAGTCTTCTCAAGAAGAAAACAAACACAAAGATCTTACCAAGGAATGCCCCCTGCACAATAAACCACATTCTCTACTAAAATGCAGAGCCTTCAGGAAGAAGTCTTTAGAGGACCGCAAAGAATTCCTCAAAGAAAACAGCATCTGCTTCAGGTGCTGCACTACACTGTCGCACTTCGCCACGAACTGTAAGGTCAGTGTGACATGCACAGAGTGCTGTAGCACAGAACAAAACACGGCTTTACACCCTGGACCACCCTCTCAGGTATCATCCCAAGCAGAGGAGCATGATGGAAAGCAGATAGACACTGATAGAGACACCGCAGTAGTCACTTCTCACTGTACAGAGATCTGTAAAGGACTCGCAGGAGGGAAGTCCTGCTCAAAAATCTGCTTTGTCAGAGTTTACCCGGTCGGTCACCGAAATAAGGCAATCAAGATATATGCAATCTTAAAAGATCAAAGCAACAGGTCTTTAGCTAAATCCACCTTCTTCGACACGCCTGGTTCTCCCTACTCCCTAAGGACATGTGTAGGTACCGTTGAGACGGCGGGGAGGAAGGCAACTGGATACAAGGTAGAGTCCATAGATGGTCAGACTTGCTTGTCCCTGCCAAATATACTGGAGTGCAATCACATACCTGACAACCGGTCTGAGATACCTACACCAGAGGTAGCGGCATACCACCCCCACCTGAGGCATCTCATACCAGAACTGGACACAGAAGTACATACTCCTTGGAAGAGACATACTACGAGTTCATAAGGCTAGAGGACAGATTAACGGTTCCCAAAACGCTCCATATGCCCAGAGACTTGACCTAGGATGGGTCATCATAGGAGACGTCTGTCTAGCAGGAGCTGTGGCAGGCGCAGCACTATGAAGTGCCTTTTGCGCTGTGGCATTAGAAGGATTTTGATATCTCTGACTTTTAGTTTAACCAGACTGTCCATTACTCTGTAATTCCTGTAGCGCCGTTCTATGGAAACAGTAGGTTTAAAGAGCACACCAAATGCTTCAAATAACTTCTTTATTAACTTCAACTTTTCTCTACATATATAACACTGCCGCCTCTGCAGCAGATAGTCCATGTACAAAACACGTGTTGAAAAGATATCACAAAATGGCAGTATGCATACGATGGTGGTTCAACTGTTCAATCTTGTCATTCAACATAAAATGGTGGATATATTTCTCTCTTCAGTATCTGTACTCTCACTTTAAGTTATTTAAGCACTTTATGATCTCTCTGAGAGATATATCTGAGGTCTAACTAATAGTTCTACTTGCTGAATTTGGTCGCAATTTGCAGTACAAAGTTAGCAGTAACTATTTGCAGATTGGTTGAGTATGATCTGGTATGGTTGCATGCAATTTGGATTGCAATATGGAATTTGAATTGTGAACTTTGTAGTTTGCAATTGGTTTGAAATTTGTGGAACTGTAAGTAAACACACATATAACTGGTTCAGTATACAGTTCTAATCACTATATTAACAGTAGGAACATTATATAACTGTTTTAAATACCTATTTTGGCCTTTCTGCTTCCATAAAACACAGCTCTTAGTGGAGTGTGTCTGTTCAGCTTCTCCCTCTAGTGAATAATGATTCTAGCAGCTCCTTCTAGGGGAATTTCCCACATAAGCTGTGTGTGAGGCTGGCTGTGATTGGTCTAGACTCCTGCCCAGCAACAACAGTTTAACTCTATGCTTTCTGTTGTTTCTGCTGTGTCATTGAGCTTACCTTACATTATATAATGAATCTTAAAGGCACAGTGTCTTTTTTGCTTCTGTGAACACAAAATATAACAGTTATATGACATCCAAACATGAAGTCAGTGTAAATAACTCTGCTTTTGTCTTTAACACACAAACATAGGAACTGTATTAAGGTTATTGGCAAGTCTAGCTGTATAAACACACAAGCTATATTAGCAACCTAGGACAGGTCTTAGCTGGCCAGCTACAGGAGCACACAAGCCGACCTCAGTCAACATTATGCTCACCAACACACTTGAAAATGGATGTCCTTCCCTATTCCAGCCATGTCAAAGGTCAAAGTAGTTTCCTGATAAAAGAATTGCCACATGGTGCTCCTGTGCCTTGTCCATGCGCAGATACCTCCTGTGAAGACCATGCCTGTGATGGTGAGCTAGATCACTTAGGGTGCACAGTTTTCCACAGGACAAGAGAAGACAACAGGGTTGCAGTGTCCATAGAAGACAGACTGTTCTTGGATATCATGGATCAAGGAATAGTAAAAGACAAGTCAAAAAGCTGGGTCGCACCTTTTAAACCCCGGAAACCACGCTTACCTAACAACAAAGAACTTGTCTACAGCTGATTTACACATATCTCCCTCAAACACAAACTTCAGAGGACACCAGAGATGAAAGAACATTTCTTTGTGAGATTGTGAAACAGCTCTCACTGTTCAATGTTTGTGTATAATTAAGTATTAAGATTGTCATTCTGCGTTTTGGCCACAAGATGCCGCTGTTTCCCAGTTACAGGTAATAGACTGCTTACGTTATAATATTTATAAGAGGGAGTTTTATGTCTGTCTAAGAGAAGCAGGAAGCAGAGCAGCAAAAATCTTAGAAGCAGCTGGACAGAACATGACGGTGTGCGAACCGTATCCACTGGCATCCAAATTTCTGGGCTTCCTACAGTGGCCGAAGCTGCACCTGAGTGAGGCTGATCACAGTCCAAGTCCCAGAGCCCGTTTGGAGGAAAAGGATTGTTTCCAGGAAGGCTGTTAGGAGCTTTGGAACAAAGCGTTATCTTCTCTGCAGGGCCGAATGTGTGCTGAAAAGACTTGCTGCAACATCGTTGGATGAAAAAAACATACCTGGGTCAGTAAAATCATGCACGCACCACATTGTAGTATTGGCGCCTGAAAATACCAGAGAATGAGTTCAGACCTGCAGTTAGTTAGGTAGTTAGGGTCTATGTGTGTGGCAGGCCGTAAAGACTGTTGATTGTTCACCACAAGGACTTACCAGTTCAAGTTATAGTTCTCACCGGAGATCAGGAAAGAAATTCACCTTTACTTCAGTCAGTCCAGCGTTTTGATTGGGATTAATACCAGACGTGCCATAAAATCAGTTTTAAAAAAGGATGGGGGAAACACTGTATAGGCCGGTAAGAGTATAAAAAAGGGTAGCAGGCACTCACTGTTAACCCCTGGATACACTATATTTATTAAAATTGGAATTAGTTAAAAAAAAGTCAGTAATACACAATATACGTAAATTACTAAAATACCATATGAAAATGAAATAAAAATTTTTGTAAAAATTAAGTAATAATAAGAAAACTTGGTATCCTTGGTTGATTCAACTGGATATAGATCAATTATGGGTAGTCTCTGTGTGTTAGTATAACAACGTTAGTCACAGGTTTCAAATAATTAGCAGCAGTGTTATAGTTCCTTGATTACAAGGTATTCGATATGTCCCAAAATAGTCAGGTTGTTCGCACTATTGTGGGTGCGTTAACCCCTGATTTGTTCCTTATGGAGTAAAGACAAATATATATAAGCTATACACAGTTTTAGTTCAAGATAACTCACGGTTTTTGCGGGTGCCGGATTCCTGAGGATGTGCCTGGACGGGGCGTCCCGCGTGGTCTATGGCACTGGTCTTACCTCTGAATATGGCTACCCCTTTGCAGAGTGTTCCGTGAGGTTGCTTCTTTCTTTTAGCAATCTTCCGTGGTAAACACTATAAGTTGTGCTTTTTTCCGACCTTGTGAGTCCGCGGTCCTCGAGGTTCCCGGCGGTATGTGCTTCCGGGTATGAAAGCCAACCTCTCCACGTGACCTCAAACCTTGGTCATATGACACGGAAGTTCCGTACTTTTAAATTCGATAATAGCTTTGTCGATATTTCGAATGCGATGATAACTGCTTCGAAGATAGTTGCTGTGGGGATCCTGTTCTTTCGTGATCACGTTCGTAGACGATGGACCCTCCTTTCCCAAACGCGTTTCGGGACCTCAAGTCCCTTCTTCAGTGAGTGAGGGTCTTTCTCCGGATACCGGCCTTTTATAGGGAATTATGGGTAGTATTTTGAAGTTAACCCTAAAAGCTGGAACACCGGACTGCATCGGAATGAATCATATATAGATCGCCTAATCTTTTCTATATCCGACCTACTATAATATTGTAATTGCAAATGAACATACACATTCGATTATATATATTCGAATATTCGAGAACTATATTCGAATGTTCGTGCTGCAACAATGTTACCATGATAAATCGATATCCGCAACAATTAGATACATACAAGCATATACATTTTAATTGTACAGTCATAAAACGTATTAAAATATATTATTGTGTTAATATAATAAAATAATAAAATAGGTGAAGATCTGGTCAGCATGTGCAAAATCTAAGAGGGTACGTGTAAACAAGTAGTATTGGGGGTGAGGGAATTCCGCAGAGGGGGAAACAAGCTATTTTTAAGCTGTCATTTTCCCATCGACGGGAGGCGCCCACCCCTATAATTGTTCCTCATAAGAAGCCAAAGAGCTCCAGTTCTGCGTTTAAGCCTTTTGGTACTATGGGGTCAAATTCAAATATTCTCCGTGACTCCAAACGAGACATTCTGCGGACATGATTACCTCCTCTCCAATCATTTTCTATCTTCTCTATTGCTGCATATTTAAGGCCAGATGGATCCTGTTTATGGGCGATTTTAAAGTGATTTGAAACTGTGTGTTTTGTATACCCTTTCCTTATATTCGAAATATGTTCCGCAACGCGAATTTTAAGTGTTCTTTTTGTACATCTCACATACTGCTTCTGACATGGACACTCCAATACGTATATTACGCTGGTAGTGTAACATGTCAGAAATTCAGAGATGGAGTGGGTATGAGAATTCGCAGTTGATGTTACTTCAGCGGTCTTCCTCGGGAATGATGTTATAGTGCAATTTGAGCACTTCCCGCATCTAAAGAAGCCTATTATATCTGCCCATTTTTGGATACTCTTTATTTTATTTTCTTTACCATTTTTTCTAATGGATGGTGCCACCTTTAGACCTAAGTTGGGAGCCAGTGGTTCTGAATGATTTTTAGAATTTTTCTATATTCTGTATTATATGGCAGAACCATCCTCATTTGGTTGTCCTCCAATGTTTGTTCTTTTCGCTCTGGTTTATCTTCAAAGAAGGTTTTTCTGTCTAAGGATCTTACTTTATCCAATGATTGTTCCAGCCGTTTTGTTGGGTATTTTTTATTCACAAAGGATTGCTTCATTTTTTCTGCTTCCACCTCAAATGTCTCCTCGTCAGTGCAATTTTCACAAAGGATTGCTTCATTTTTTCTGCTTCCACCTCAAATGTCTCGTCAGTGCAAGATTTTAAGCTGCTGTGTCGCACCGCGGGCTGGCCTGTATCTCACACCACACACAATTGTTCCTGTTCTTAAGGGTAATAACAGGTATGGCGAGGCAGAGTTAGCTCTGCTTGCAGTAGGTAAATTGCTCAAGTATTTTCCAGCTACCATTGGAGAGCACCGTGCTGTGCGACACAGGGGCCTCAGCCTCCGGGCTTAGTGTATGTAATCTAATCTTATGTTCATTGCATTTGGGGTTGTGTTTGATTACCCGTTACTAGTGTTGATCACGAATATTCAAATTGCGAATTTTAATCGCGAATATCGGCACTTTGAGAATTCGCGAATATTTAGAATATCGCTAAATATATTCGTAATCGCGAATATTCGATTTTTTAAAATACCAGTTCATGCAAATTTTTTATGCGAATATTTTAGGCGAATTTTCGCAATATATGGCAAATATTCGCCCAAATATTCGCGAAATATCGCGAATTCGAATATTGCCCCTGCCGCTCATCACTACCCGTTACAGTAAAAAGTCTGTTTTACAAAAGCTGGTGTCAGAGTTGCTTTTCTCTTTCGTGACTGCGCTGTATCCTGGGGAGCCCACCACGGTACACGGCTTACACTTTCATGTAAAGAATATTCCAGAACAACCATGCAGAAATGGCACCCATACTCCAAGACTCTGAGGAGTTTTGGTACTTACCCATATTCGGCGTGTATCATCCTAAAAAACCAGGGCATATACGAGTAGTATTCGAGTCGAGCGCAGGGGTGCGAAGGTGTCTCACTAAATTATGTCTTACTGTCTGGTCCAGACCTCAACAACAGACTTCTAGAGGTACTTCTCCGCTTACGCAGAGATTCCGTAGCATTTATGCGTGACATACAACAGATGTTCCACTTCTTCCTTCGTCAAGGAAGAACATGGAAACTACTTGAGGTTCTTCTGGTACCGCAACAACGACCCCAATGAAGACATTGTAGAGTACCGAATGAGAGAGCACATCTTCGGAAACAGTCCTTCCCCTGCAGTCGCTATCTACGGTCTCAGACATTCAGCCCGAGAGGGTGAAGCAAAGTATAGGTCTGATGTCAGATACTTTGTGGAAAAAGATTTTTACGTGGACTACTACTTGAAATCTACACCCAAGAACAAGACTGCAATCAGTCTCCTGAAAAGGGCTCAAGAGATGCTTGCCCTATCTAATCTGAGGTTTCACAAAATCGCCTCCAACAGCCTTGAGTTAATGAAGGCCTTCTCACCCCAAGACCATTCAAGTGATCTAAAGGACTTGGATCTTCCAATGAAGCGGAGCCTTGTTTTTCTCTGGGATTTAAAGGCAGATACATTTACCTTCCAAATCAGCAAGGAAGAAAAGCCCTTCACACGCAGAGGAGTTCTGTCCACCATAAACAGCTTATATGATCCTCTGGGATTCGTAGCGCTTGTTACCATCCAAGGTAAAATGATGTTAAGAAACTTCACCACAGAGACATCTGATTGGGATGATCCGCTTCCCATTGAGAAAAAGGACCTGTGGACAGGTTGGAAGAAGTCTGTTTGGAGCTTTGACCAGCCATCACGTGGCACAACTCTATGCTTCCGTTCCATCAACTGAAGTCAAGATGCAAAGAATGTATATCTTCTGCGATGCTTCAGTCAAGGCGATTGCAGCCATAGCATACCTAAAGACCATAGATGTCAAAGAACAATGACATATAGGATTTGTCATGAGCCGGACCAAACGGTTCCAACACTGGAGCTCTGAGCTGCTGTGCTTGAAGTGGAGTTGGCTGAACTTATAACATCAGGGATGAACCTGGAAATGGAAGAAGTCGAGTTTTATACGGACAGCAAGGTAGTCCTAGGATATATTTGCAACAAAACCAGACGCTTTTTAACCAGACTGTCACGGGTAATACGGGGAAGGAAAGACAACCAAAAGGAACAACAAAACAACTACAGACTAGGCCCCAAGCCTAGGGAATAA
Organism: Bufo bufo; assembly: GCF_905171765.1. NCBI lineage: Eukaryota > Metazoa > Chordata > Amphibia > Anura > Bufonidae > Bufo > Bufo bufo. Next base: position 613,242,271 of record NC_053392.1, read on the forward strand.
AGAGGTCACCTCCTAGCAAACCCTGACTCTCTCCCTAAGCTGCTAACCACATGTGCAAATGTCAAAGGTAGAAATGCACATGCACTGGAACCTTGAACTGCTGAAACACTGCACCAAACCCTCAGCTTAGGGAACAGGGAAAGAGGCAACTGGCTCATTCCAACCTGAAGATGCCAGTGTCTCCCTGAGGCCTAGTCAGGACAGACACAACAAGAAAAGGGAAAGGACTTACCTTGAGAAGCAATTGAAGCAGGGGAATCACCACACAAGCAGAGCACTCCTCAGAAGAACTATTAGCCGCAGGTAAACCAGTGAAAGGCGGAACATATAAAGGGGCCACCAGACTGATAATGAGCATTACTTGCGAAGGGGTGGAAAACTGTCAGCAACAATGAAAATAATAGAGATCTTGTCAGATTGACTCCTGAGTCTTCCTCTATCTGAACTTCTAAGATCTCCCCCAGAGTCGGCGGTGACACAGACAGATCACGTGACTAGATCCATCGCACCAAGCCACCATAAGGACACAACATGGTTCTGCATTCCTGTACCGTTCAACGTCTTGCAGTATCGGATCTGACATGTTTGAATTGATAGACCCAGATGCTGATGAAGAAATTCGACCTGAAGTATCTGTTCTAAGTATAGTGACTTTGGACCACCAACTCAAATCCCATTGTTTCGGCAGGTCCTCCACCTGGATGTCGCTTGTTTGTGCTATAGCCTGTCTAGTTCATATAGCTCAGTCTTACAAGTCGACATTACCAGTGAACCAGAAGCCCTGCAAATGTTGGCATCACTTCGAACACGCCTTTACCGCTCCTAATCTGGAAAGGTCCAAGAGTATAATAATTTGCACAATACAATGTGAATGTTATGCTAAAGAAATAGACTACCTCAGCAAAGGCCAAACAGTTTCTAAGGATAGTGCTTTGAAGAAGCTTGATCCCATCCTTGACCAAAATGGGTTGATAAGAATAAGAGGTGTCTTCAAGAAGCCAAAGTGGAATTTGTGGAAAAACATTCTGTAATAATTCCCGGATATCACCATGTCAAGATCCTGCTCGTGCGACATCACCACGTTCAAGTGAAACATCAGGTCCGATTATTTACCGAAGGGAAACTATGAGCTGCCGGACTATGGATTGTTTGACCAAAGAGGTGTGTGAGCAAGCTCGTCTTCAACTACGATACCTGTCGCAAACTTCGTGGCATGTCCCAGAACCCAAAGATGGCCAGTTTCACTCGGAAACTCTGAGAAACTCAGTACAGATCCTCCTTTTACCAACGTTGGTCTGAATGTATTCGGTCCTTGGTCAGAGGCTACAAGGCACACTAGAGGTATTCACGCCAGTGCAAAGCGCTGGGCGGTCATGTTTACTTGTATGTCCATATAGAAGTGATCGAGTCCATGGACACTTCAAGTTTCATAAACGCACTTCGACGGTTTATTGCCATTAGGCCTCCTGCACACGACCGTTTTTTGCCCCCGTTTACTGGCCGTTTTTTGCGTTACGTATACGGTCCGTATACAGAACCACTCATTTCAATGGTTCCGCAAAAAAACGGAATGTACTCCGTATGCATTCCGTTTCCGTATTCCCGTTTTTCCGTTCCGTTTAAAGATAGAACATGTCCTATTATTGCCCGCAAATCACGTTCCGTGGCTCAATTCAAGTCAACGGGTATGCAAAAAAACTGAACACATACGGAAATGCATCCGTATGTCTTCCGTTTCCGTTCCGTTTTTTGCGGAACCATCTATTGAAAATGTTATGCCCAGCCCAATTTTATCTATGTAATTACTGTATACTGTATATGTCATACGGAAAAACGGAACAGAAACGGAAACAAAAAACAGAACGACGGATCCGTGAAAAACGGACCGCAAAACACTGAAAAAGCCATACGGTCGTGTGCAGGAGGCCTTAGAGGGCCCGTTAAGCATATTCATTCCGACAGAGGCACGAATTTTGTTGGAGCAATTTTAAAGAACTTCAAATTCCCTCTAACTTGGACACTACCAACGTGGAAAGATACTTAAACGAGCAAGGATGCACCTGGACCTTTAATCCACCTCATTCTTCCCACATGATCGGCGTTTGTTAAAGGATGATAAGGATAGCAAGAAAAATCTTGGATTTAATCTACTTGCAAGTAGGGAGTACGGGACTCACACATGAAAGTTTGACCACATTCTTGGCGGCAGTCTTAGCCATCATGAATGCAAGAACATTGACTACCCTTTCCAGTGACCCTGAAGATTTGACTATCCTCACTCCTGCCATATTACTCACACAGAAGACTAGCACCCAGAATGCTCCTCTTGGAGAATTTAATGAGAAAGACCTCTATAGACGGCAATGGAGGCACGTGCAAAGTGTTTCTAATGCCTTCTGGGACAGGTGGAGGAAGGAGTATATCTCTACCTTGCAGTTAAGAAGGAAGTGGCAAACCAATAAGCCGAACATCAGACCTGAGGATGTCGTGCTCATGAAAGACAGCCAGTCACACCGGAATAAGTGGCCACTGGGCCTCATCACCAACACATTCCCAAGCAAAGATGGGAACGTACGCAAGGCCGAGGTCAAGGTTTGGAAGCTTGGCGAGTGTAAACTATTCCTCAGGCCAGCAGCGAAACTTGTTTTGTTGTTTTCACCTGAGAGACCTAGTGGTGGCAGACGGGGAGTGTTCTGCCGCAGCAGAGTTAAGAATCATTACAGATTACGTCTGTCTGAGTTTCTTTATTTCCGTAATGATTAGTTTGGTTATAGCACCATCTAGCGGTCTTAAAAATATATTGCACCTTATTTTTTTGTTTCAAAGACTGCTGCATTGTGGGTAGTGCAAAGTATCCTGGGAAAGAGAAGTCTCCATTCTCCAGAACACAGTACAGAGCTGTCCTATGCAGATCTCCTTCTCAAACTCCACCATCCTTGTGCAAACATATCTGGTGAGACTGCTACCTTTGTTTCAGGCACAGTATGTTATGCAGAGCTGTTCAGTTAGTTGTATTGTTACTCATGGAGTTGATATAACTGTTAGATGTTAGACATGTAGTCCTATGTACAGGCAGACATATTTAATAAATGCTTCAATGTCAATGTAATGTTACAGTACATGTCATTCTATGCTTTATTCTTATACGTGCTATTTGTATTCTTGTAGTTTTACCAACAATGCTCCTGTTTTCCAATCATCAAATACTCCTGTTTTACCAATAAACAAGTTGGACTACAAAAAACAGTCCTCTTATTTGGAAGACAGAAATGGTTTATGCTGAATGTCAGACTGCACACTGTGTGAACCTATATGAAGACAGAACACCGAAGTTATTCAACGAAGTCTCGTGCAACTTCATGAATAGCTTACTTCGGCTCATCGGAGCCCATACATTCTAATACTGTATGGAGATGAATCTCCGTACAGTATTATAACAAATTTTATAGCGAAGTGGCTTCGGATGTAGAATCCGAAGTTGCTTCGCTCATCTCTAGTTATCAATATGTATCTGCTGCACAACCCCATATCTTGGCGTTGTTTTATCGGCAAAACCAGGCGGTCATTAATTAAATTTGCAGTTTTGCTGCAAAATGGTCCAGCTGTGTGAACAGACCCGTAAAACTCTGAATTTGATTGTGAATTAAAAAATTTTGTTCTGTGTTTATCCATGTGTGAAAACAACCAGGGTGGATTTTTTTTTTTGCATAGATACAAATAAAGAAAAATTTTTAAAAAAAGAACATTCATAATTCTCGTAAAACAGTTTTCAGGATTAAGAATGCAAAGAATTTAATAAGTAACATTAAGAACGGGAGAACCTCCTCCTAACAACTCGGGTACTTATTGTAGATTTTATATCCTACCGACTTCAGGACCTTTGATGATGTCATGGTCATGTGATGAGTCACATGAGGGGAGGAGTAAAGCAAGGAGTTCTTTCACTGTTCTACACTTCCTGTCATGTGACCAGTGTGACATCATCGCAGGTCCTGCAGCCCCAGGAGGTGAGATCTGCAGGTCAGTTATTGGTCGGGGGATGTGTGACTTGGTTCTGGGTTTATTAGAATGGAGCAGTTCTATAGGTGATATATAGCAGGTCCAGCCAGCAGGGGGCAGCACCGGCCATAGAGAGTCTCTGCTCACACAGTCTGGAGGTCAGGAGGGGAGTTCTCCTCAGACATGTCTGCTCTCCCCCTGGAATATTAGGAGACCCCCAGACCCCTGTAAGAGGGGCTGTTCTCCTGGATTAGAGGGGTTTTCCATCACACAATGTTCTGTGATATCACTAGGATATGGAGTCAGTGTGATACACTCCCCCACACTATCATCACCGCACAGTATAGAGATATTATATAGCTTCTCATGTATATATATATATATTACATTCACCCCCTACACTATCATCACCGCACAGTATAGAGATATTATATAGCTTCTCATGTATATATATATATTACATACACCCCCTACACTATCATCACCGCACAGTATAGAGATATTATATAGCTTCTCATGTATATATATATATTACATACACCCCCTACACTATCATCACCGCACAGTATAGAGATATTATATAGCTTCTCATGTATATATATATTACATACACCCCCTACACTATCATCACCGCACAGTATACAGATATTATATAGCTTCTCATGTATATATATATTACATACACCCCCTACACTATCATCACCGCACAGTATACAGATATTATATAGCTTCTCATGTATATATATATATTACATACACCCCCTACACTATCATCACCGCACAGTATAGAGATATTATATAGCTTCTCATGTATATATATATATTACATACACCCCCTACACTATCATCACCGCACAGTATAGAGATATTATATAGCTTCTCATGTATATATATATATATTACATACACCCCCTACACTATCATCACCGCACAGTATAGATATATTATATAGCTTCTCATGTATATATATATATTACATACACCCCCTACACTATCATCACCGCACAGTATAGAGATATTATATAGCTTCTCATGTGTATATATATATATATATATTACATACACCCCCCTACACTATCATCACCGCACAGTATACAGATATTATATAGCTTCTCATGTATATATATATTACATACACCCCCTACACTATCATCACCGCACAGTATAGAGATATTATATAGCTTCTCATGTATATATATATATATTACATACACCCCCTACACTATCATCACCGCATAGTATAGAGATATTATATAGCTTCTCATGTATATATATATATATATATTACATACACCCCTACACTATCATCACCGCACAGTATAGAGATATTATATAGCTTCTCATGTATATATATATATATATTACATACACCCCCTACACTATCATCACCGCACAGTATAGAGATATATTATATAGCTTCTCATGTGTATATATATATATATATTACATACACCCCCTACACTATCATCACCGACAGTATAGAGATATATAGCTTCTCATGTATATATATATATATATACACTGCTCAAAAAAATAAAGGGAACACTTAAACAACACAATGTAACTCCAAGTCAATCACACTTCTGTGAAATCAAACTGTCCACTTAGGAAGCAACACTGAGTGACAATCAATTTCACATGCTGTTGTGCAAATGGGATAGACAACAGGTGAAAATTATAGGCAATTAGCAAGACACCCCCAATAAAGGAGTGGTTCTGCAGGTGGTGACCACAGACCACTTCTCAGTTCCTATGCTTCCTGGCTGATGTTTTGGTCACTTTTGAATGCTGGCGGTGCTTTCGCTCTAGTGGTAGCATGAGACGGAGTCTACAACCCACACAAGTGGCTCAGGTAGTGCAGCTTATCCAGGATGGCACATCAATGTGAGCTGTGGCAAGAAGGTTTGCTGTGTCTGTCAGCGTAGTGTCCAGAGCATGGAGGCGCTACCAGGAGACAGGCCAGTACATCAGGAGATGTGGAGGAGGCCGTAGGAGGGCAACAACCCAGCAGCAGGACTTCTACCTCCGCCTTTGTGCAAGGAGGAGCACTGCCAGAGCCCTGCCAAATGACCTCCAGCAGGCCACAAATGTGCATGTGTCTGCTCAAACGGTCAGAAACAGACTCCATGAGGGTGATATGAGGGCCCGACGTCCACAGGTGGGGGTTGTGCTTACAGCCCAACATCGTGCAGGACGTTTGGCATTTGCCAGAGAACACCAAGATTGGCAAATTCGCCACTGGCGCACTGTGCTCTTCACAGATGAAAGCAGGTTCACACTGAGCACATGTGACAGACGTGACAGAGTCTGGAGACACCGTGGTGAACGTTCTGCTGCCTGCAACATCCTCCAGCATGACCGGTTTGGCATTGGGTCAGTAATGGTGTGGGGTGGCATTTCTTTGGAGGGCCGCACAGCCCTCCATGTGCTTGCCAGAGGTAGCCTGACTGCCATTAGGTACCGAGATGAGATCCTCAGACCCCTTGAGAGACCATATGCTGGTGCGGTTGGCCCTGGGTTCCTCCTAATGCAAGACAATGCTAGACCTCATGTGGCTGGAGTGTGTCAGCAGTTCCTGCAAGACGAAGGCATTGATGCTATGGACTGGCCTTGCCCGTTCCCCAGACCTGAATCCAATTGAGCACATCTGGGACATCATGTCTCGCTCTATCCACCAACGTCACGTTGCACCACAGACTGTCCAGGAGTTGGCAGATGCTTTAGTCCAGGTCTGGGAGGAGATCCCGTCTGCCACCTCATCGGGAGCATGCACAGGCGTTGTAGGGAGGTCATACAGGCACGTGGAGGCCACACACACTACTGAGCCTCATTTTGACTTGTTTTAAGGACATTACATCAAAGTTGGATCAGCCTGTAGTGTGTTTTTCCACTTTAATTTTGAGTGTGACTCCAAATCCAGACCTCCATGGGTTAAAAAATTTGATTTCCATTTTTTAATTTTTGTGTGATTTTGTTGTCAGCACATTCAACTATGTAAAGAACAAAGTATTTCAGAAGAATATTTAATTAATTCAGATCTAGGATGTGTTATTTTTGTGTTCCCTTTATTTTTTTGAGCAGTGTACATCCCCGCCCAGTATAGAGATATTATATAGCATCTCATGTATATATATATATATATTACATACATCCGTCTACACTATCATCACCGCACAGTATAGAGATATTATATAGCTTCTCATGTATATATATTGTGACACAGTGAGAGGTTTGGTCTGGGCAAAGAGGTATTTTCCTCCCAGCATGTGCTTCTGGGCTGATTTACAGCCAGGTGAGGTCAAATACCGGACTGGATTTTAAATACCGTTCCGGGTTTTGGCAGCACCTGGCTGTCCTTAAATAGGCAGCTGGGCTCAGAAGCGAGGTCTCTGTGTTGGGATCTGGGAGCCTTGTGTCTGGATGAAGGCTTGCTACCTGTTTGGCATGAAAACAGGTTGGTGCTGCTATCAGCAAGGACTCTTTGAGGCAGAATTGGCGCATGGTGTGAATTACCACCAACACTGCAAGGTGACTTTTTGCTTGACTATGACTGCTTGTTTTGTCACTTGCCTAAAGTGTGAATAAAAAACTGAACTGTTTGATCCAAAGAACTTGTTGTTGCCTCTATACTGCGTCCACTAATCATGTCTACCAGAGCGAGTCCCCACAATTGGTGGAAGATGCGTGCATGAGCAGTGAGGCTGGCGTGAATGCCCATATTTTTGGTGTCTGCATTTTTAAGGCACGGTTGTATGTCGTACATTAAACCAGCTGTATTACAACCAGTGCCCCACAACCAAATGGAGTGTGTTGTGAAGGCCCTCATGGAGGCTAATCTGCAGCAGCGAGAGACAAACCTGCAGCAACGCAAGGCTAATAAGAAGCAGCAGGAGACTAACCAGTTGCTGCTACAACACGTGATGGCTTTGCTGACAGCAGGAGCAACCCCGAGCGTCCACGATGCTCGGAAAGCAGTCCGCGCCGCGATTCCTAAGATGACCCCGCAGACGACATTGAAACCTACCTGGTGATGTACGAGAAAGTGGCCATCAGGGAAAAGCTACCCCGTGAACAGTGGACTGAGGTCATCGCTCTATTCCTGGCATCCGATTCCCAGCGGGTGTATTTCGACTTGCTGGACGATCAAGCAGCCGACTACCAAAAAGTAAAGGGTGAGGTTTTGGCAAGATTGGGGGTTAATGTGTTGGTCCAGGCCCAGCGGGTACATCAGTGGGGGTTTAAGCCGGCCGAGCCTGCGAGGACCCAGTATTATGACTTACTCCACCTCTTGCAAAAGTGGCTACAGCCTGACGTGCTTAGTGTCCCAGCTATGCTGGATAGAATATTAGCCAATATGTTCTGGAAGGCTTTGCCATACCCTCTCCAGCACTGGATCGGTCAAGTGTCTCCTGGCAATGCCCTTGAGATGGTGGAACGCTATGAAGCTACCAGGAATGTAAAGGAGGATTGTGTGGGGAGGGGGGTTGGTAAACCCCGGAAATCTCCATCCCAGGCCCGAAGATTTGAGCCGATAAAACCCGCCTGGGATGTACCCACGTCGGACCTGGCTCCGATAGTCTGCTGGCGGTGTCAGGAGCCTGGCCATGTAAGAGCTGACTGTCTCCATAGGGTTGAGCCCATGGACACTAACTGTGGCTACCTTCAGTCGCTATATGCCAGGAGGCTGTGTTCAACAGGTACCCCAGAGTCTTTAGATCACTTGTGCCAGGTGGATGTGGGAGACACTCCGGCGGAGGCTCTGCTGGACTCAAGGAGTCTGGTGACCCTAGTAAGGGCTACCCTGGTCCGGTCCACTAGGTATACTGGCCAGAAAGTCGGGGTGATGTGCATCCACGGAGACTTAAAAGACTACCCCACCACGCTGGTGTCTGTAACCACGGTGGCCGGTAGATGGACCCACGAGGTGGCTGTCGCCACAAATCTACATTATGAACTCATAATAAGAAGATGTATTCCCGAGTTTGACTACCTAAAGAGGTTCTGACTGACCAAGGGACCCCTTTTATGTCCAAGGTGATTAGGGAACTCTGTAAGTTGCTGCACATAAAACAACTATGGACGCAAACAGATGGTCTGGTAGAACCGTTTAACCAAACATGAAAAAATATGTTGAAAAGGTAGTGTCTAAAGATGGGAAGGACTGGGACCTCATTCTGCCCTATCTCATCTTCACAGTGCGAGAGGTACCCCAAGCCTCTACTGGGTTCTTGCCCTTCGAATTTCTATATGGCAGACATCCTCATGGTCTGTTGGACATGGCCAAAGAGGCGTGGGAACAACAACCAACTCCACATAAAAGTGTCATTGAGTACGTTACCCAGATGCAAGATCGGATAGAGACGGTGTTGCCTCTTGTTAAAGAGCATATGGGGGCAGCTTAACGAGCCCAGAGTCTGGTATATAATCATCAGGCTCGGGTCTGGCTCTTTAACCCGGGTGATCGTGTTTTGGTTCTGGTGCCAAACATGGACAGTAAATTCCTGGCTAGGTGGCAGGGGCCCTATGAGGTACTCGAGAAAATTGGAGATATAAACTACAAGGTACACCAGCCAGGACGGCGAAAGCCGGAGCAGGTTTACCATGGGAATTTACTCAAACCGTGGAAAGATGTACAGAAGACAGCCCGCGGCCGGGTTTTCTAGGAGGAAGAGGTACCGGCCCCTCTTTCTCATGCAAGAGAGGCAGCTGCCACAGTAACAATTGCTGACAGCCTCTCCTCTACACAGACTCAGGAGACCAGGGAGTTCGTTAGTCGGAACACAGATGTGTTCTCAGACCTCCCTGGATGCACTTACATAATCCAGCATGACATTGTCACTGAGCCTCAAGCAAAAGTCAGATTAAAACCATACCGGGTGCCCGAGGCTCAGCGACAAGCCATATCGGAGGAGGTGCAGCTAATGTTGCAGCTAGACGTCATTGAGGAGTCAAAAAGTCAGTGGGCCAGTCCTATAGTATTGATACCCAGGCCGGACGGGACTTTGCGGTTTCGTAACGACTTTCGAAAAGTTAACGAGGTTTCCAAATTCGATGCGTATCCCATTCCCCGGGTGGATGAGCTCATCGACAGGTTAGGACAAGCCTGGTATTTTTCTGTTTTGGACCTCACGAAAGGGTACTGGCAGGTGCCCTTAACGGAGGCTGCCAAAGAGAAAACTGCCTTCATCACGCCTGAGGGGCTGTATCAATATAAGGTCTTACCCTTTGGTCTCCATGGCGCCCCAGCCAATTTTCAGTGACTAATGGACATTGTGCTTCGTCCACATCGTCGGTATGTTTCGGTTTACCTGGACGATATTGTCATCCACAGTACTGACTGGGAAAGTCACCACCTACCCAAAGTGCAGGCTATTGTGGACTCCCTTCGGAAAGATGGCCTAACCGCTAACCCGAAAAAATGTGCAAAAGGGTTAGAGGAGACTAAGTGCCTGGGGTATGTCATTGAGCGCGGAGCCATCAAACCCCAAGTGAACAAAATAGAGGCGATATGGAATTGGCCCCAACCTGTCACCACTAGGCAAATAAAGTCATTCCTGGGAATGGTGGGCAATTACATGAGGTTTGTTCCCCACTTTGCTTCTTTAGCTGCGCCCTTGATAGGACTCTTGAAGGGACACAAGTCAATGATGGTTCGCTGGGATGATAAGGCGGAAGAGGCTTTCTCCGCTTTGAAGTCGGCCCTGTGCGGGTGTCACGATCAGTGTGGGGGGAAAACTCCACACTGAACACAGGAGGGAAGATGAACAGTAACTGGGCCTGGAAACTAGGGAAGGAACAGGTCACCTCCTAAACAACCCTAATCCGGGTCCTAACTACCTATCAATACGAATAGACCTTGAAGGTAGGAATATTGAAATGCTTATTTCCCTATAAGGCCCTGGAATAAGTATAGGACCAGAGACAACCCATTCCTCCCCAGATGGACGAATGGAAGTCTCTGTCTCAGGCCCAGATACAACAACAGGGAATATAACAAATACAAACAAACGCAACACTTAACTTCTGTAGAGATGGAAGAACAGGAACACCAGAGAGGATCTCACACCAGCTCAGCCAAACCCAAATGAAGCTATCTACCGCATAGTCAGAAGGGTGGGGTGAGACTATAAAGGGTAGAAGTGATGACCACTGAGCAACAGCTGTGAAAAGGGAAGTGGTCATTAACCCTATCAACACTGAATCGAGAGAAATCAAGGAGGCTGTTAGATTCCTCCACGCTCAGCCAATCTCCTTGATCTCTTGACATCAGTCACCTGAGGGACCATGACAGATGCACTGCCGACAAACGTTTATATGAATGATGCAATGTATAGTGTGCTATCAGTAATCCTTAATGGAGTTGTCTTATCATAGGATTGTATTCCCTACACATAGGACAGAAGATAAATATCTGATTGGTGGGGGTCTGACCACTGGGATCCTTACCAATCAGAAGTATGAGGTGCCAGAATGTATGAACCGGTGGTCACAACATTCACCTCTGTGGGACTGACAAAGAGAAGCTAAATACAGAGCTCGGCGATCTCCTGCAGTCCCATGGAGTTGACTGGAGCAGTAGCACAAGTCCAAGACCACCGCTCTATACACTCTTGTGATTGGTGGAGATCCCACTGGTTGAACCCCTACCGATCAGATACTTAACCTCTATCCTATGTGTAGGCAATTATACTCTATGGTGAGACAACTCCTTTAATAATTCTCATTCCATGAGACACTTTACTTCATATAAGATGTTCTTCCAAATGTGATTTTCCTCTCAATCCTCGATATTTTCCTCAGGTTCCCAGGTACAAGACTCCCATAGCTAAAATTTTCTTTTGAAAGACGATGGTCCTTTCCATTGATGACCCACCAAGGATGGAGAAGGACAGAAACCTCATGGCTGCAAGGATATTAGACCTCACCCTGGAGATCATCTCCTTGATAACTGGAGAGGTGAGAGTTTCACATGACATCACTCTTATCTCTAGTAATAAAACAGGGAAATGACTGGAGAGGTGAAGGATTCTTAGAATATCTGTAGTGATCGGCGTCTCCCCATACACAGGATTACACAGTAGTGAAGAAGTCGTCTGGTGAGTGTGTGACACCCCGTGTGTCAGGAGGATGGAGCAGGACCCAGAGCCCCATCACCGAGCCTCCACCACATTCCCTGATACATGAGCAGAAGATCCTTGAACTTACCACCAGGATCACTGAGCTGCTGAGCGGAGAGGTGAGCGCTGCTGGGAATGCTGGGACATTATACAATAACGCCAAGGGAGGGGTCTGGTAATGACTGTGTCCTTGTGTTGTCAGGTTCCTATAAGGTGTCAGGATGTCACTGTCTATTTCTCCATGGAGGAGTGGGAGTATTTAGAAGAACACAAGGGTCTGTACAAGGATCTCATGATGGAGAACCACCAGTCCCTCACATCGCCGGGTAAGAGGAGACCTTCCATGACTGTATAGGAGAGAACAGTTTTAAGGGTTAGATTCCCCCATCATCTGATCATCACATATAGACAATGTATTCAGTCGCTGTGTGTATTTCCTATAGATGGATCCAGTCAGAGAAATCCACCAGAGAGATGTCCCAGTCCTATGTATTTCCAGGACTGTCCAGAGGAGAAACCAAATATCCCACTGGATCATCAGGTAGATGAAGCTGAGGTTTCTACAAATCCTCTATAGACTGATGTAATGGAGCTTTCTACTGACCTCCCCCAGCAGCAGTGGAGTATACTGTACGCTCCATCTACTGACCTCCCCCAGCAGTGGAGTATACTGTGTGCTCCGTCTACTGACCTCCCCCAGCAGTGGAGTATACTGTACGCTCCATCTACTGACCTCCCCCAGCAGCAGTGGAGTATACTGTACGCTCCGTCTACTGACCTCCCCCAGCAGCAGTGGAGTATACTGTACGCTCCGTCTACTGACCTCCCCCAGCAGCAGTGGAGTATACTGTACGCTCCGTCTACTGACCTCCCCCAGCAGCAGTGGAGTATACTGTACGCTCCATCTACTGACCTCCCCCAGCAGCAGTGGAGTATACTGTACGCTCCGTCTACTGACCTCCCCCAGCAGTGGAGTATACTGTACGCTCCGTCTACTGACCTCCCCCAGCAGTGGAGTATACTGTACGCTCCATCTACTGACCTCCCCCAGCAGCGGTGGAGTATACTGTACGCTCCGTCTACTGACCTCCCCCAGCAGCGGTGGAGTATACTGTACGCTCCGTCTACTGACCTCCCCCAGCAGCAGTGGAGTATACTGTACGCTCCATCTACTGACCTCCCCCAGCAGCAGTGCAGTATACTGTACGCTCCGTCTACTGACCTCCCCCAGCAGTGGAGTATACTGTACGCTCCGTCTACTGACCTCCCCCAGCAGTGGAGTATACTGTACGCTCCATCTACTGACCTCCCCCAGCAGCGGTGGAGTATACTGTACGCTCCATCTACTGACCTCCCCCAGCAGCAGTGGAGTATACTGTACGCTCCATCTACTGACCTCCCCCAGCAGCAGTGGAGTATACTGTACGCTCCATCTACTGACCTCCCCCAGCAGCAGTGGAGTATACTGTACGCTCCATCTACTGACCTCCCCCAGCAGCAGTGGAGTATACTGTACACTCCATCTACTGACCCCCCCCCAGCACAGTGGAGTATACTGTACGCTTCATCTACTGACCTCCCCCAGCAGTGGAGTATACTGTACGCTACTGCATCTGGTTATTGGTGGCTGAAAGTGGTTTCTGGTTTCATAAAAGATTGTGATAAAAGGAATCTGTCACCTTGATTAACCATGAGTAATACTGCTGACACTGACCTCCGATCAGCATTTTATGTCTATCTGTACTGCTGCAAAGCTCCAGTGCACTACATTCTACTATCTCCTTCCCACAGGATGCGAAGTACCACAGTTAAAGGGGTTCTCTACTTTTGCTATATTGAAAGGTCATCAATATCAGATTGGTGGGGGCCCGACTGCCAGCACCCCCACCAAGTTGTTTGAAGAGAACGTGACATTCCTACGAGCTACGAGTACTCTTCTCTGTTTACTTGCTTTTAGTCCACATTGCAGCGACGAGCAGGTGTAATTACAGCTCCGCCATCCCCATTAACTTCAATGGGACGGCTTCCTCCTACTGAAGTGAAATGGACCTGCTCACCGCTGCAGTGCTGACGGCGAGCAGGTAAACAGTGAAGAGAAAGCAGCGCTCATATAAACACTTCGTTCTCTTCAAACAGCTAATGGTGGGGGTGTCAGCATTAGAGCCTCCGCCAATATGATATTGATGACCTATCATTAATATAGGTCAGGGGTGGCCAACCTTACAGACGCAAAGAGCCCAAAAAAAAAAAAAAAAGTATGACTACCAGGAGCCACAAGCTATACATTTACACACGAGTCACCGTATTTTTCGCCCTACATGACGCACCTAGATTTTAACAAAGAAAAATAAGAGAAAAAAAGATTTTTCATCAGACCTCAGATCAGACTCCTAAATCAGATCCCCAATCCTCATCTGACCTAAAATAAGATCCCCAAACCTCATCAGACCTCCAAATCAGACCCCCAAAATAAGAACCCCAATGCTCGGATCAGACAACACAAATCAGACTCCCAGTGTCAGACCCTCAATGCTCAGATCTCCCCCCATGCTCATATCTCCCCCTTATCATATCTGACCCCCCCATGCTCAGACCTGACCAACCCATGCTCAAACAAGACCCCCCATGCTCAGATCTGACCCCCATGCTCAAATCGGAACCCCCATGCTCAGATCTGACCCCCATGCTTAGATCAGACCCCCATGCTTAGATCAGACCCCCATGCTCAGATCAGACCCCCATGCTCAGATCAGACCCCCATGCTCAGATCAGACCCCCATGTTCAGATCAGACCCCCATGCTCAGATCAGACCCCCATGCTCAGATCAGACCCCCATGCTCAGATCAGACCCCCATGCTCAGATCAGACCCCCATGCTCAGATCCGCCCCCCATGCTCAGATAAGACCCCCATGCTCAGATAAGACCCCATGCTCAGATTAGACCCCCATGCTCAGATTAGACCCCCATGCTCAGATTAGACCCCCATGCTCAGATCAGACCCCCATTGCTCAGATCAGACCCCCATTGCCCAGATCAGAACCTCCCATGCTTAGATCAGACCCCCATGCTCAGTTCTATAATAAAAAATAATCTCTTCCCTCTCCTGATCAGGCACTGGGCTCCTGCCCGGGTACCTGCTACTCTGCAGGTCTAAAACGCCCTCCACTGTGACCTGATGAGCGCAACCTCAGGTCATAGTATGTTCACACACTGTGCGCATCAGGACATAGTGGAGAGTGAGCTGGAGCTGCAAAGTAGCAACAGTTCCCGATCAGGAAAAGAGATCTGAGCATGGGGCGGAGAATGAGCCGGCCTGACTGCTTCCCGGCTCCACAGCTAGAGCCACACTTGAAGAAGCAAAGAGCTGCATGCGGCTCAAGAGCCACAGGTTGGCCACCCCTGGTATAGGTCATCAATGTAGAAAATGAGAGAACCCCTTTAATTCTCCAATATGCATTAAATTGTACACTAACAACACAATGCCAGTCAGCTGATTCCAAGGCAAAATGCTTTATGAATTATGAGCACCGCCCTTATCTAGAATATGTTCTATAGAATTCGTCTTACCTGAGGCAATGGTGGCATATTACACGTATCTCTAGAACCAAGCTCCCAAAGTGAAGGAGAGCAAATTGCTCATGTGCGGCTCCTCTATATCTTATTTCTGTGGTAGTGCCGAAAAGGGCCAAGCGGTGCACTCGGCTATCTTTGGAAGTCCCATAGAAATGAATGGAAAGCGCACAGTGCAAGCGCGCCGACCGCTACGTTCAGTTCTGTGGAACTACCGGAAATAGCTGAGCCAGCACTCTGATAAATGGAGGGCGGCCGCACATGTGTAGAGCGCTGGTGTTCAGTTTGAGAGTTATGTTCTAGAGATAGGTGCGGGTCCAGGAGGTGGGACCTGCACCTATCTGACATTGGTGGAGTACCCTAGCTCTATGCCACCAGTGTCTCAGATGAGACAACCAAATCGTAAAAAAAAACGTACAAAGTGATAAAAGGCCTGAGACCCTCAGTCATGATAGGAGATGTCTAAGGGGAGACCTGATAAAATACAAATATATGAATGTAAGAAGGTTCAGTCTCCAGCGGATAAAAGGCTTCTCTACTGTAAAAGCGGTGACGTTACTGCATGATGTAAGAACTGGTGGTGATGAGCACAGCGTCCTCTCCAGGATAGGATCAGGTCATTTCATGCAGAAAAATGTCAGAATGTGTAAAATACTTGTCTGAATGTTGATCCTGTCTGATCACCACGTGAGGAGATCCTTCTTCTTTAGGGCAGATTGGTTCATGTCTTTTAGGGGTAAAAGATAAACTTGAGTTCCTGTTTGTTTGTTTTTTCTCACGTCTTTAATGTTGGATCCTTGCAGGAAATATCTGGTGAAACGACGTGTGGACTCGAAAAACCCATATCCGTGTCTGTAAATGGTAAGAGCCTTTCATAAATCTATGACTGTAGATGTCTTTATTAATGGGACAACTGTTAGAAAGTTCAGAGAAACCTCCTCCTCATCATCATTGTTGTTATGTGTTATGTCTTAATTATGTGAATTAAACGAGATGTAGGTGATAATCGCCATGTCCTCTTCCAAGATGATCATTCTACTAGGATCGCTGCTCACTTGTGTTACCAAGTGGGAGGTGATTGCAGCCGTGAGCACACTGCTCGTCTTCAAAGCCCTCATGCAGGGTCCCATCATTTCAATATAACTGCGCCCTTCCCGCATACAAGGCTTTGTTCCATTTGCAAACTTTTTGAACAATTGGCAATCTAGTCTGCTGAAAGGAACTCGCTGGAAATGTGAAATTTCCCTTGCCAGCCTGCTCTACTTTAAGGTCACCTTGAAGCAGTCGATAATAGTTTCATTAAGAGGGGTCTAGGCCTTAAAAACAAAGGTTAAACAACCGGGTCAGCCTCACTTTTGGTTAATGAGCTCTTTCCAGGATTATTGCAGCCTATTATTTTTGCTGATTGGTGAGAATCTGATACCTGGGCCCCTACAGACGTTATATTCTCACGTCTCGGTATCAGAAGATAGCATCGTGTGGACAAATGTGCAGAAGGGTGCAGTGGGAATGAAGGTTTAAAGGGACACATCATTTTCACCAATATAACTAACAGCACTGCCCCACAGACTATTGCAAACGCATTCCAAACATATCTGTGTGTACTTCGTGTCTTTATTCCATGTCCAGGAAAAGCACTTTTATTCTGCTGAAAAATGGCTCCCATGAGCCCAGCTGGGCTGTCTTTGCTGTTTCAAGTGCCCAAAGCAAAGCCCTCCTAGCGCTATTCAGCAGAATACTGACATCGGCCTGTGTTCCAGACTCTTCACTGCCTGATCTGTGTCAATCCAGAGCTGCCTGCCCTAACCTTGGACTGGTCTCTGAACTTTCATGTACTCTGCCTGCCCCAATCTCGGCCTGTTACTGTCTATGGTTTTCCTGCCCCTGAGATGTATTGCATCAGTGTCTCTATAATTCAATCAAACAGAGACTACTCCAGGAGGTAGCGGCCTGGTGGTTCCCTGCAGTTAAGTCCAGATCCTTGTGTAGGGATAAAAGGCTGAGGACCAAGGGACTGCAAGGATAACACCTATATGAGTAGCTTTAATCCAGTTCAGTTTGGTTTACACAGTGGTTCCACACCCGTTGTCTTACAGTTTGCCCAGGCCAAGTGATCCCACTGGCCCACCTGGACTGTGTCTCCCTATAGTATATAAGGAGTTAACTAACCAACAAGGTCACCAGCATCAGCTTTTGCAGTACCTGAATATCATCTCAGCCTGCTTAGATGTTTTGACTACTGCCGTTCTTGCCCTACCACCTCCATCAGTCACAGCCTCCGGTGTTTCCAGTGTTCGCCTTCCGCTACCTGTGCACTAAGAGATCCCAAATTATACTGTGGGTTTCTGGTCAACTCCCCTCTGGGAACATAGTAACTCATTGACCTGTAGTCTTCGGGAATTCTGGCTACATTACGCAAGTTCTTCAAAGAGCCCTGTCAGCCTGCTTCTACAGCCTCCTCACTTTGGCCACAGTAACCTCACTGTGGGACAGTACGCCATACTGGTGGCTACTCTCTAGGAGGGTCTGTCACATCATATTAAGGATGAGGTGACAGGTCAGATGTACCATCTACCATGGACAACCTGATTAACCTAGCCACCTGCATAAACATTTTCTTCAGAGAATGTATCAAGGAGTTTGCACCTTCATTCCAGAGGCTCTTGTTTCCTTCTTTGTCTCCATCCTGGTGCTCATGCAGTTGGACAGATTCATATTGTCCAAGAAGGAGCGTCGACTTGATGGAGTATTAATTTGTTTGTATCGCGGTGCCCATGGTCACAACAAGAAGACTTGCCCTCTCAAGCTGGAAAAATGATGCCTAGTCTCAGATGGAGAGACTACCCTAGTTGAAGACAAGCGCTCTTTTACTAAATTGGTCTTTCTGCATCAGGCCTTAGTAACCCAGTATTGCATTCCATCAGACGGTTGGAAAGGTCCTTGGTGGTGACGTGTCAACAGAATGCCACTTCCTTAATCTATACTCTACATTACTGTGCCCATGAACCTTCAAGTGGGAGTCCTCCCTGTTTCAATTAGTTCCCTCCTACTGGGACTGCCATGGCACCATCTACATGCTCCTGTTATCGACGGAAACTCAGAGCAGATTTTGTACTGGGAATCTGACTGTAACTCTTGCCCTGCTTCAGCTTATTCCAGCTTCAGCTTATTTTCAGCTGTGCTAGTGTTTTTGACTAGGCTAAGACTGTGCCATCGAGCTCCAGCCTGGCACCATATCTCCTTGTGCCCAAGTCTATCAGTTGTCCGTACCTAAGAATCGGGCTGTGTCTGACTACAAAAAATAGAACATTTGAAAGATGTTTTTTTTTTTAAGTCCTCCTCTCCTTCTGGGGCCAGATATTTTAATGTTGAAGAAGAATAGTTCTATTTGGCCCGGTATTAATGACAGTGGATTGAATAAAATTACTTTGAGGAATAAATATCGTCTGCCACTAAAACCCAGGGTTTCTTTATAAGCTTCATGGAACCAAGCTCTCCACAAAATTGGATCTTCAGGGAGCTTACAATCTGATTTGGATACAAGAGAACGATGAGTGGTAGATTGCTTTTCACACCCAAGAAGGTCATTATGAATATCTCAATATACCCTTTGGCCTCTGTAAAATTCTTGCAGTTTTCCAGGAGTTTGTTGAATTTGTCTTTTATGATCTCCTCTATGTCTGTATAGTGATCTGTCTGAACATGACATCTTGGTCTTCTCTCCTGATCTGACTTTGTATTGGAGACATGTTCACACCATTATCCAGTGCCTAAAGGACAACACATTATATGTGAAGTTTGAAAAGTACATTTTCGAAAAGAACTCTCCATCTTTCCTGGGTTATATCATCTTTAACTGTGGGATTGAGATGGATCCTGGGAAATTGACTCAAGTCTTAGACTGGCCCCGTCGTACTTGTCTGTGAGTTCTTGGGCTTCGCCAATTATTACAGGCAATTTATATTTCTCCACTCTGACCAACCAATCTCTGAACACTAGGGAGCATTCCAGACTTTCAAGCAGGCCTTCTTCTCAGCCTTTACACCACACTGATGTCTTTAGACAGTTCTTCTTAGAGGTTAATGTGTCCTCTGCGGGAGCCAGAGCTGTCATCGCCCAAAAAGGTTGCTCTGGTAAGATGGTCGTTTGTGGCTTCTTCTCCATTCTCCCTTGCAGAACACAGCTATTCAGTCAGAGACAGAGAGCTGCTAGCCATTAAGTTGCCCTTGAAGAATTGATACATCTCCTAGAGGGCACCTGCCATCTTGTAGTATTCTATACAGACCATAATAATTTGACTAATCTGCAGATCTCTGAACGTCTTAATCCTTGCCACGAGCAGTGATTGTTATTCTTTGCTCAATTCGATTTTATTCTCCATTTTCGCACGGTTGAGAAAAATGTCAAAATGGTTGCTCCCTCATTCTTTTGACTCCATTGACTATGTACAGTGTCCTCAGCATATCATCAATCCTGGTCGATTTGTTTCTGTCTCTCCAGTTCTGCTCAAGGACATCCCATGTGGCAAGACATTTGTTCCTGTGGCCAACAAAAGATGAGATCTGGCTTGGGGACATTCTTCTAGGGCTGTGGGCCACCCAGGTCTCCACCAAACTGCTAGCCTGATCTCTCAACATTATTGGTGACCTACGATCTCTAAGGACATCTGGTATTCTCCCACCAATGTACATGAGATAACTCTGATGGGTGTGAGTTGCAATCTCTTGTATATGCAGTGAAAGATAGTGAACTCACTATACTCATTCCGCCACTTTCATGTAGAACTCCAATGAGGGAGATGCAGTGGATATGTCTTTATGTAATTTATTGCACGCACCTTGAGAAATGATGATAGAGGTCAAAGGAAAATCCTCTCTCCAGCTTCGTGAGGCATGTCTGACAAACAGGAAAAGACTGCAAGAAACAGGATATGAGTTCACAGAAAAGGAGTGGCTACAGGATGAATAACATAATGAATTACAACCATAGATAACTTCATAAAACCAAATATAGCAATGGCCACTAGAGGGAAGCAAAGTACATTAAACTTAGTAGATATAACACTGAATATTATTAAATAAGTGAGAAACCATTAGCTGGCACAGTACATGTGGGATTCTGTGGTCTCCTGTACCACCTGTGCTCAGAACAAACAGCCATGTACTTAATCACCGATCTTCCTCAGAGTGCACTACAATCTGTGTGGTGGCTGACCGATTGTCTAAAATGACCCACTTTATACCTCTGTCCGACCTTCCTTCTGCTAATCAATTAGCCAACGTCATCCTAAAACACATATTTTGGTTACATAGTTTGCCCTTACACATTGTATCTGATCGGGTGGTGCAGTTAACTTATAAATTCTGTATAGCCATCTGTAAACAGCTGAATGTCAAATCTGGACTTTTCTTTGGCTTACAGTCCGCAGTTTGTGACATTGTTTTTCCACGTCACAACAACTGGGTTACGTTGCTCCCCTGGGCAGAATTTTCTTACAGTATCACAGTGAATCAACTTATTGTGCATTGTCAACATTTATGGTTTCCTCTTCTAATACCTGTCTCCTCTGGAGTTCAGCAGCTGAATCCACTGTCCATAATTACTTTTAGATCTGGCAAGAGACTAAGGGCAGTTTCATACGAGCGGACGCCGTGCGTGTTATCCGCAGCGTGAAAGACAGCCAACTAAGCCCCGCACTGGACAGCAGAGACACAGAGCATTAACATGATTGATAATGCTCCGTTCCTCTCCGTGATATTTTTTGCTACAAAATCACAGTGACAACTTTATCTCACTGTGATTTTGTAGTAAAAAGATCACAGAGAGGCACGGAGCATTATCAATCATGGTAATGCTCCGTGTCTCTGCTGTCCAGTGCGGGGCTTGGCTGTCTTTCACGCTGCGGATGACACGCACAGCATCTGCTCGAGTGAAACAGCCCTAAGGCTTCCCTGTTAAAGATTTCTGCTTGTATGAAGAGGTCCACTGTTTGACACAACTCAATTTTCTCCTGCGGAGAAGGTTTGTCTCTCCTCTAAAAAAAATCTGACTTCAAGTACACTAATACAAGTTGGCACCCTATTACATTGGTCCTTTTGAGCTTTTGAGACCGCTGAATCAGTCAGTTACAAGTTGTGTTTTCCTTTATCTCTACGCATCCTTAATTCTTTTCATGTTTCCCTCAAAAAACCAGTTGTGTTCAACTGTTACTCCAAATGTTCAGTTCCTGCTCCTACTCCTGTTGGCACATGTAATGAGTACGAAGTCAAGAATATTCTGGATCTAAGAAGAGTCAAAGGTAAAACCTTGTTTTTAGTGGACTGAAGTCTGGGCCCAGAAGAGAGATCTTGGCAGCATCCTGAAAATATGAATGTCATATTTGCAGCTGTCTTCACCTCAGAAAAGAGGGCAAAAGGGCGGGTTCTACTATGGTGTCCACTGCTGTCCTGTTCTCCCTGGTGGACTTGGCCTCTCCTCTGGTCTACTCTCCAACAGCTTCCCTGCTCCTGTGTGCCAGCGGCTTGGACCTGCTGGTATTTTCCTCCTCCTCAGTGGTCCCGGCCACAGGAGTAGCTAGCTGGCTGTTTCTTCTTGCAGGCTGCATCTTGCTTCATGCAAGCGCTGCCTCTCTCTGGCTGTAGAATATGCACTCCAACCGGCTCTTAAAAGGGCCAGTGTGCACCCTAATCTTTACCAGCCGGCTGATCACCCATGAGTAATTAAGACATATTCCCTTGTTAGAAGCAATAAGTTCTTGCAGGTAGTCTCCTGCAAAGGTGTCATTTTTATTGTTTGACTTTCTCATGTACCGTCCTATGTCCCGGATACTGATCCTTTGCTGCGTGACCTGACCCATGCCTGCCCTTTGTGTTAACCCTGAGCAGCCAGTTTTGACCTTAGACTGATTTATGGGCTTTTATGTACTCTGCCCCCCCAACCTTGACCTGTTACTGACTTTGCCTGCCCCTTCAGTGTTGCACATTGGTATGTCTTCACTCCCATGGGTCAGCAGTAAATTGGACTACTCCAGGAGGTAGCAACCAGGTGGTTCCCTGCAGCGGAGTCCAGATCCCTGTATAGGGGTTAAAAAGTGAAGATCAAGGAACTGTCAGAATAACACCCTGAGGAGTAGCCCCAAGCCAAATCTGTTTTGTTGACACAGTGGTACCACACACCCTGTCTTACACTTTAAAATTTTACAGTTCCTTTGTCATTGTAGATGACTTCATTCATTTTTAAAAACATTGGATGGACTAGGGATGAGCAGTTTCACATCAGAGGCCTTCATTCATTAAAACCCCTCCTTGTCAACCGGACACTAACATTTGGCTCATGTAGACTTTCTTATCCTATCTCATAACATGTCTTTATTTATGCTACAATCCTAATTTTGCTTCCACTTGTATCTGTTATATACACTTTTTTTTGCAGGATTTGTTGGATGTTTTTGAACTCTGTCTGTTGACATCGGGAAATATTTGGGTAGATATTATTTGTTTGCAACTTTTTAAATGCCATTACAACAAAATATTGTCCCTGGCCATGGTCTGCCGGGGGATGCGCCAACATATATGATTAAGCGTGCCCCTTGCCATAAATTTGGCACATCCTTCAGCAGCGCAGGGCATATCAAGAGCCTTGATAATTCTCCCCATTTGTACTGTATTTCCTGATAGAAACACTGTTGGCTATGCAAGAAATTATATTTTGACCTATACAAACAATGAGCACATGCACAGTATGATGATTTCTTTCTTCTCATTTTAGTGCGTGTAATTTACTGAAATGATACGTTATACTGTTTTGTTTCATATCCTATATATATATTATCAATTTGCTTGTTTGATTAGTTAGTAAAAAATCTATTACTTTAGGAAAATAAGAAAATGTTGCTTCTTTTTCCAGGTAAGGATGAGATGGGAGACTCTAATGGACATCTCCTATTATTGAAAGAAGAACAAGATAACAATGTCACACAAGCTAATTCAGTAACACCTAATGTGGCCCATTATAGTAGAGATCTATCCACCAATAATGCTGGACTCAAGAAACTTTGGTCTAATCAATTACTGATTGACAATACAAGAACAGAACATGGAAAATTATTACATGGGAAACACTTTAAAAAGAAATATAATCAATCTATACATGAAATTATTCACAATGCTGAAAGGCCATTTTCATGTTCACAATGCAGGAGGTGTTTTAGCAAGAAATCAAATCTTGTGGAACATCAGAGAACTCACACAGGGGAGAAGCCATTTTCATGTTCAGAATGTGGTAAATGTTTTGGCCAGAAATCTGTTCTTGTTAAGCATCAGAGAACTCACACAGGAGAAAAACCATTTTTATGTCCCGATTGTGGAAAGTACTTTAGTCAAAAATCAAATCTAATGGAACATCAAAAAATTCACACAGGAGAGAAACCATATTCATGTTCACAATGTGGGAAATGTTTTAGCCAAAAATCGGGTCTTGTTAAACATCAAATAAGAGTTCACTCAGGGGAGAAGCCATTTTCATGTCCTGAATGTAGGAAATGTTTTGGTCAGAAATCCAATTTTGTAGAACATCTAAGAACTCACACAGGGGAGAAGCCTTTTTTATGTTCGGAATGTGGGAAATGTTTTGGTCAGAAATCAGTTCTTATTAATCATCAAAGAGCTCACGCTGAGCAGCCATTTTCATGTTTAGAATGTGGGAAAAGTTTTAGTCAAAAATCAAGTCTTGTTAAACATAATCTGAGAACTCACTCAGGAGAGAAGCCATTTTCATGTCCTGAATGTGGGAAATGTTTTAGTCTAAAAGCATTTCTTGTGGAACATCTAAGAATTCACACAGGGGAGAAGCCGTTTTCATGTTCAGAATGTGGAAAATGTTTTGGGCATAAATCTGGCCTTGTTAAACATCAGAGAATTCACACAGGGGAGAAGCCATTTTCTTGTTCAGTATGTGAGAAATGTTTTAGTCAGAAATCAAGTCTTGTAGAACATCTAAGAACTCACACAGGAGAGAAGCCGTTTTCATGTTCAGAATGTGGAAAGTATTTTAGACAGAAATCGGGTCTTGTTAAACATCATCTGAGAACACACAGAGGAGAGAAGCCATTTTCATGTCCTGAATGTGGGAAATATTTTGGTCAGAAATCAAATCTTGTGGAACATTTAAGAACTCACACAGGGGAGAAGCCATTTCCATGTTCAGAATGTGGGAAATGTTTTGGACAGAAATCTGTTCTTGTTAAGCATAAGAGAACTCACAGAGGAGAGAAACCATTTTCATGTCCGGAATGTGGGAAATCTTTTAGTCAGAAATCAAATCTTTCTGAACATCAAAGAATTCACACGGGGGAGAAGCCATTTTCATGTTTCGAATGTGGAAAATGTTTTAGACAGAAATCCGGTGTTGTTAAACATCATCTGAGGACTCACATCGGGGTGAAGCCATTTTCATGTCCTGAATGTGGGAAATGTTTTAGTCAGAAAGCAAATCTTGTGGAACATCTAAGAACTCACACAGGGGAGAAGCCATTTTCATGTTTAGAATGTGGGAAATGTTTTAGCTGCAAATCAGGTCTTACTAAACATCTGAGAACTCACACAGGAAATGTAAGAGCTGTTGAAGGTATGGAGCTTCATTGTTAGGCCTGCTGCCTAAGGATGCCTTCTGATGTATAACTTAAGCTTTTGAGAACATGTGCTGTAAGAGAACGATGTTTTAACTGTTTTATGACACAAACAAAGCTGTTTGCAACACAGAAGAAGATAGCAAAAAGTGGGTTATCCCTATTGTCTCATTTACATGTTAGTATGGAGTATGGTCACCCTGAAGCAAAACTGCCTCCATACTGATCAGTATTATGGATTATATGTGTTTTTTTATCTTGTGGTACATTTCCCATCAATATAAACTGTGGAAAAACAGGCTTTGTTAACATCAAAAACTTGGCCTAATTCACATGATAATTCAGAGAAAGTCTTTGGACAACATAGGACCTATTAGAGCTGGACAAAAAGAAAATCGAGACAGGAGAGATGTTATAGTAGAAACGAAGCTCAGCTGCCCATGCATAAAATCTCCCAATATGTGGTTTGCTGCAGTTATTACTAGTGTTGATCGCAAATATTTTAATCGCAAATTTTTATTGCGACTATTGGCACTTTGAGAATTCGCAAAAATCTAGAATATAGTGCTTTATATTCGTAATCGCGAATATTCTAGTTTTTTTTAAATCAGTAGTTGAGTGCTCTCATTAAGAGAAACAAAAGAGTATTGCAGGTTTGATACCTTTTAATGGCTAGCAAAAATAGAAGTAATGATGTTACATAGCGAGCTTTCGAGACATTACCAGTCCCTTCATCAGGCGTACTTCAAGAATATATGAAGAAACAGCAATATATATACAATAAGAACAGAGACATGGGGGAATGAATGGACATTTAAAAAATAACAGAACAACATATCAAAGATCTTGAGAATGAGTCCTTAATTATCTTACAGATAAAGGGGTGTGAAAGTTTTATGGTCTCTAAATTGATGTTATATCAGAGACCTGGTGCCCCGACTATGATGTCTATAGAAGACTCTTTAGATCTTGTAGTGTGTCATAAATCCCGGGGACAAATTCAGTCCAGTATTCAGTGTCAAGCAGTGTTATAAATTTGTATTCCCAAATTCTTCTAGCTCTTTGGGATTTGAAGTTACCTTTTAATATGAGAACTTTCATGTGTTCTCTATTGTGTCCTGGGCTACAGAAATGCTTAGCCACAGGAAAGTGTAGCTTCTTCTCTTTAATTGTGTGGCGGAGGGACCTGATACTTGCATTGAGTTTCTGTCCTGTTTCTCCAACGTAGAGGCCTCCAACAGGACATTTAGTGCAGAGAATCAGAAAAACCACATTAGATGTAGAACATGTGAATGTCCCAGGGATCTTATAGTCCTGCTGTGTGTTGGGGATCCGGATCTTATCTGTTGTTATTATATGGGAACAGGTTTTGCATCTTCTTATATTACAGGATGGGTTCCTTTTTCTGTGGTACAGGGCCTTGAACTTGATCTGATCAGAATATTCCTTAGATTTGGAGGTTGTCGGTAAGCTAGTAAGGGGGGATCTGAGAAGATTGTTTTTAGTCGTTCATCCTTACCTAGGACATGATATAATTTTTTGGCAGTTTTCCTCAGTACCTCTAGTTGTGGGTTGTAGGTCACAACCAGAGGTACGCGCTGGTTCTGTTTCTTTTCATTGTATTGGAGAAGTTGACTTCTGGGGCTCTTGATGGCTCTTGTGATCTGATCTTCAATTGAAGCAGGATAATAGCCCTGGTGTAAAAATGTCCTTTTCAGATATTGTAAATGCTCATCCCTGTCTGATGGGCTGGAACAGATTTGGTTATATCTGATGGATTGACTATAGATGATAGACTTTTTAATATGTTTGGGGTGGAAGCTGTCCCATTTGAGGTATATAGGCCGATCAATAGGTTTTCGATACAGGGATGTCTGTGTTGAGCCGTCTTGAAGTTTTATGGTGGTGTCCATTAAACTGAGTTCTGTGTGTGAATAGTTGAGGGTCAGGTTGATGGTGGGATGGAATTTGTTGAATATTTCATGAAATTTTATCAGTTCATGTTTAGAGTCGGTCCAGATTATTAGGATGTCAAGGGTTTTTTGGGCCAGGATACCAAAAAGTCATTTTCCAGTTTTGCCATGAAGAGATTTCCATATTGCGGTGCCATTTTACTGCCCATGGCAGTCCCAGTACACTGTAAATATATCTCCTTGTCAAAAGAGAAATAGTGTTGGGTGAGGATGAATTTGGTCAGTTGTAGTACAGACTCTGAGATGATCCCATTCGCCTCCAAGTATACTCGGCAAGCAGTTAATCCATCATTGTGCGGGATAGTCGAATACAAGGATTCCACATCCATGGTTGCCAAGATTGTGCCTTTAGGATTGTTGACAGTTTTTTCAATAAGTCAGTGGTGTCCTGTAGATAACTTGTTGTGTTCCTCACTAATGGTTTGAGGATGCCCTCTATCCAACCTGAGATTTTTTCAGTGAGGGTTCCCACACATGAAATGATCGGTCTCCCTGGATTCCCTGCTTTGTGTATTTTGGGAAGCATGTAGAATACTCCGATCCTGGGATTCTCAGGTACCAAGTCTAAAAGTTGCGTGGAACCTGCAGGAAGACCCCTGATGGCCTTTTTTAACTCTTTCAAATATTTCTGAGTTTGGTCTCCCTTAATTTTGATATACTATCGTGTGTCTGTGAGTTGTCAGTGTGCTTCTTCTACATAGTCCAAAGTGTTCAAAAGGACTATAGCGCCACCTTTATCTGCAGGTTTTATCGTGATTCCTTTGTTGTTTTTTAAGGTTTGAATCGCTCTCCTTTCCTGTATGTTGATGTTGAATGTTTCTTTTATATGTTTGTCCAGTATTGCTATACATTTCTTAATCAGTACTACTACTTCTTGCTTGTGGGCCAATGAGAAAGCTGCAATATCTTTGTCTAAGCTTAGCAACATCCCTAGCAACCAATAGGAAACTTGCCTACCCCTTTACTATATAAGAAACTCCCCAGCAGCCATTTTCTGCTGTTTTTTGCAGTTCTGAGAGAGAGAGAGAGAGAGAGAGCAGTGTCATTGCTGTGCTCTGTGCTTTGCAGACTCATCTGGATCCTTATTCAATTACATAAGATAGTTAGCTCATATATATATATATAATACAGATAGTTAGTGGGAGATCAGTCAGTGTAGGTTAGATAGTGATATAGTGTAGCTGATAGGTTCCATTGCAGGGTGTTAGCTTGTGTGATAGGAATTACTGTGCTGTGATAGGGATTAGTGTCTCTGTTAGACACAGTACTGTGATGTCACAACAATACTTAGTGCACTAATCCGTAATATCTACTCAGACCTGATAAAATGTGAATCTGCATGTATTGCTATTATAAAGGTTGCAGGAGTAAGCCGGACAATTGTACATAAACCAGGGACATTTCTGAGCAACCACTTGTATGCCTTATGCCCACAGACCAGGAATATATCTTTTGGGACTGCAACCACCGCACTATTAAACAATGAGTTATCAATTTGGCCAGTCGTACACCTTCTGACAGTTTTGGTCCCTTATCCTGAACCTCTGAGGAGTTACAGGTTATTCCAACAATTAAATCAACTAAGGTATGGTTGTTGTAGGCCAGATTCGTACCCCTTACAGAATCTATACCAACACACTGCACCAGGCTGTTCGGGTTAGAGTCATTGCATTCGAATTTGTTATGAGGACTAAAAGACATACCTTTTGACTGTATTTGCAAACAATAACAGTGTGTCCAACTTGGAAAGCATGACACATTGCACCACATGTTCTCGTTCCAGGGGGTAGAGCTATAATCAACTGGTGGCCCTGATCTGTTTACCATGAGCCAGGGGGGCTCAGCCCATCCTGCAACGGGTAAGGGTGATTCCCTGTCTCTAGTTTTAGCCTCAACCTGCTTCATGCCTGAGAAAAAGATTGTAGAGTTGGCCAGTTCAGTCAATTCAGAAAAAAATTGAGGGGCACGGCGAAATAGGGCATACTGGCTGAACTCACAGGATTGTGAGTACAGATCCAACAGTCCCTCAATTTTTCAATGTCATTCAGTCCTTCAAACAGCACCTGATGGTGCAGTATCAAAGCATTGTCCCATTCATCATTCAGTGGACGAAACACTGTTGACAAGCTCAAGGTCAGAGCCACTGTCAGCAGGAGGATCTTCATCCTGTGGTTCGAAGACTTTATTCCAGTGAGAAGCGTGTATCCATTTGGGTTTTCCTTCAACCTTTACAGTGGTGTGGGTGGTCAACAGTACTTGAAAGGAACCATCGAATCTTGGATCTAGTCCTTTTCTCACATGCCTCTTTATCACCACCCAGTCTCCGGGCTGCAAGCTGTGAGTTCCTTCTACTGAGTCAGGATCTGAAAGTGAAGCAAACACTTGTTTATGAGTATGTTCAAGCCGTTTTGTGAGGGCCTGGACATACCCAGCGAGATTGTCATTGTTCATCTGTAACTGCTGGGGGAAGTACAACCCATGCCTTGGAGTGCACCCAAACAAAATTTCAAAAGGAGACAGTCCTATTTTTTGGTTAGGAGTGGTCCTAACAGAATATAGGGCAAGGGGCAGGCATTCTGGCCAAGGTCTTTGGGTTTCCTGCATGGCTTTCTGGATCTTTAACTTCAATGTACTGTTGAGGCGTTCAACTCGGCCGCTACTTTGGGGATGGTAGGCTGTGTGAAACGCTTAAGTGACTCCTAGCGCCTGCATGACCTCCCTGATTACTTCTCCTGTGAAATGGGACCCCCTATCTGACTCAATGACTTCAGGAACACAGTACCTGCATATCAGTTCACTGACCAATTTCTTGGCGGTATTCTTTGCATTTGCTTTTGCTATTGGGAAGGCTTCCGGCCATCCTGAAAAGAGATCAACACTCACAAGAACAAACTCATACACACCTATCTTAGGTAGCTGTATATAGTCTATCTGCAATCTCTGAAATGGGTAAATGGGCCCCGGGGTGTGCTTGCTTGGAGTCTTCACCACTTGACCCGGATTATTCAATGCACAAATCATGCTCCCTTGTACAAACCGAGCTGCTACTGTGGAAAACCCTGGTGCAATCCAACCAGCATTTACAACACTTACCATAGCACCTTAAGACAGATGGGTAGGTATCCTGTGCCATAGCAGGATACATTGGACAAGGTAAATAAGTCCTTTCTTTGTTTCTCCAGATTCCTTGTTCATCAACCTTGGCCCCGTGCTTTACCCAAAGTTCTTTTTCCTCAGGAGGGGCTTAATCAGTCATATTCTGGAGCATACTTACAGACACGGCTTCAGGATTTTTACCGGGGTGGGAAACGGTCTTTACGGGCTGTAGTGCGGCTTGTTTGGCCGCTTTGTCAGCTCAATTGTTACCTTTTGCCTCCACCGTGGTGTGCCTGGTGTGTGCATTGACCTTGATGATGGCAACTTTCCCTGGTAACAACAGAGAGTTCATAAGTTCTAGTACAGAGTCTTTATTCTTTATAGGCTGGCCTGCAGATGTTAGGAAGTCCCTGGCCTGCCAAATAGGTCCATAGTCATGTGCAATACCAAAAGCATACCTTGAGTCTGTGTAGATGTTCACCCTTTTCCCCTTGGCCATTTTACACGCCTCAGTGAGTGCCTTCAACCCCTCCTCTTGTGTTGACATATGAGGTGAGAGTGGTTCAGCTGTACCTACCTCGTGCTGTGTGACCACTGCATATCCAGTATGGAACCGGCCATCCTCTCCCATGAACATGATTCCATCTACAAAATACTCAAAGTCAGGTTTAGAAAGAGCTTTTTCATGAACGTGTTCAAAACCAGACGTTTCCTGCTGCATTAATTGTACGCAATCATGAGGGTCATGTTCAACAAGATCAGTTAAAAGTTCTGATACACCTCCCTCCCCCATTTCTGAATCTGTAATCGGTAACAGAGTAGCAGGATTCAGAGTAATACAACATTTGAATAAGATGTTTGCAGGCATGAGGAGTGCACACTGTAGTCTCAGTTGTCTGGCCATGGAGATATGTTTTGGTTGCACCTGAGTGAGAATGCCTTGAATGTTCTGAAGAGTTTGAACAGTTATAGGGTAGTCCAGAACAATTTCAGCAGCTTTTTCGATCATGGCTTGCACTGCCGCTACTGCCCTGACACAAGAGGGGGCGCCTCTGGCAACAGGATCGAGGCGAGCAGAAAAGTAGGCAACGGGGCGTTGCCGATCTCCGTGTTTCAGCAGTGCACAGCAGTGCTATGCCTCTGCATTTCAGAACAAGACAAACAGAGAGGTTCGTCATATTTTGGAACGCCCAGAGCAGGGGCAGACAGTATGCACAGTTTCAAAGTATGAAAGTTATTAACAGCTTCTTCTGTAAGATAAAAGGGATCAGAAGACAAACAGTCATAGAGGGGCTGCATTAACATAGATGCGTGCCGTATCCAGGGGCAGCAGTATGAGAAAATACCCAAAAATACTCTCAAGTTATGTGCTCCTTTGGGCACCTGTATCTTTTCCACTGCCTCTTTTCATTCGGGTAAGGTGTCGGGCACCGTGTGAGAGGCAGTGTCCAAGAAATATCAGCTTGTCTTTACAAAACTGTAGTTTATGCCTAGAAGCTTTACACCCATTTTCTTGGAGAAAAATTAGGAGTGACAGAGTGGCGGCTTGACAGCTGGTCTCTGTTACAGCACACAAAAGTAAATCATCGACATATTGCAATAAGACCACAGTTCCAGGAGGGGACCAGTTGTCTAGGACAGACTGTAGGGCCTGACTGTATATGGTGGGCGAGTTCTGGGCCCCCTGGGGTAAAACAGTCCATGTATACTGGCTCCCCTTGAAAGTTAAAGCAAAAAGATACTAACAATCTGGATGCAGAGGTACACTGAAAAATGCATTTGCCAGGGCAGTCACAGTGAAACAGGTAGCTGTGGATGGAACTTGGGACAGTAGAGTATGCGGATTGGGCACTATTGGGGTTTGTAGGACTGTGACTTTGTTGACCTCTCAAAGATCTTGGACACTTCGATATGTGACTGGCTGACCCTTAACGGCCTTCTTCTTCACTGGAAATAAGGGAGTGTTTGCCGGGGACACAGTCTTGATGAGAACACCTGCTCGGAGAAAATCAGCTATTTGGCTGGACACTGTTATTTCCTGAGCGTGACTCAATGGGTACTGTTTAACTTGCGGGGGCTGACACCCGGGCTTTAGAGACACCATCACAGGGGACACAGGTAATTTGCCTATGTCCATCTTCGAGGTGGCCCAAAGGCTCTCGGGGACCTAGCTGAGCAGACTCTTTTCAGATTCTGTCCAATCAGGAAGATTTAATTCAGCCACCGTTATAGAAGCCATCATTGGGTAGAGAACTTCTTCTGGGACTCCAAAGTCTACGTGACTAGTCCCATCTGGGTGTAGATGGATACTGGCCCCGAGCGCTTGAAGTACATCAGTTCCCAGAATAGGTTCAGGGAGATTATCCTTTACCAAAATGTTACTGATATCAGTACTGTCTTTGCTTTTTAGTTTGACTGGTTCAGACTCACGGACAAACGCGGTTTCCCCAGTGAAACCCATGGCTGGGACGTGGTATGGACTGAGTTGATAGGGTTTTAAAAAGTTCTGGTCAACAACAGTTTTGGCTGCCTCCGTGTCGACCAGGAATGGTACTGCCTTTTTGTTTCCTAGCGATACCGGGATATGTATTTGGGGGTCCATGGACTCTACTTTTACAGGCAGAACCATCACTGGGGTACCGGTATCCTAGTCTGAAGATGGTGGTGTTTGTGGACTAAATTGGCCTGCAATCTCTCTTCATGTGACCTGGTTTGCCTGTCAATATTTTTCAAACCTTGTCTTCCTTCCCTCTTTTTGACTAAAGTCTTAGCTGTTTTGTAACCCTCTGGTATACTGAAATGGTTCCCCATTTTGTATGTCAATCTTTTTCCACAGAAAGTTAAACAATTATTCAGACGTCTATTTTCCCTCAGTTTCCTCTGAATTTCCCCACTATATTTACCTATTGTATTCTGTTACTGAGTTTTTTAACCAATCAAAACCTCACAAACCGGACGTAGGAGTCCAAGAACTTTGATTACCCTTCCTGTAATTCTCCAAGATTTTCCACATACAATAAAGAACAAATAAGGCATATACCAAAACTAAACCAAAAACTTCCCAATTGAAACTGTCCATTTCTTTGGTCTCAAAATCCAACAATCATAGTCATTTACCAAAAATAGGCTCAACTATAAAAGGACTTATACGTACATTCAATCACCAGATCCTCGAACCGGACAAACCACTCAGGGAGACACAGATATAGTGTAAGATAAAGTCTCTTACCTTTTAGCGCTATTTCTTATATCTGCAAATCCTGGACCGGAACGTCCAATTTGTCAGAGACCAGATGAAGTGTCCTTTAGTTGAGCCGCACATTGGGTGCCAAGATTTTGTTAGGGAAATATCCTTTCACCTATGATTGTTGGAATCCAAATTAAAAGGGATTTGAGCGCTTGGGAAACTGACACAAACATTGGATGTAGTTGTATCAGATTTCTCTTTAATTCAAAGACAAGCTCACAATAATATAGGCTTGAAACAGAAAAAAAACCTCACATGACATTTGCAGTTACAAGATATAAATCATAAGACCATACGTAAGTTTTCATTCCTCTCTCCTCTCCCCCCCCCCCCGCACTTCCTGAGGCTCAGACTATACTATCTGCTAGAGAGGAAACTGTGGGGAGGGGTGAGGGGTGTGTGGGTGCTATCAACACACACGAACTGACTTTTTGACCTTGTTTTAGACATTATTATTATCGGTCTATTTAACCCTGTAAGCTCCATTTATGACCTGACCTAAATCTCCCATATACACAAGATGGAGGACATGTTTATGCAAAATGGATTTTCATCCCTCACATTGCGCAAAAAATGTGCATCATTAGTGCCGATTTGTGCAATCGCAAAAATGACTGGAGATCGCAAATTCTAGAATTTGCGAATTTATTGCAAATATTATGCGAAACATTCGCGAAATATTGCGAAAACGAATATTGCCTATGCCGCTCATCACTAGTTATTATTACCACTGAGGTCACAACAACTTGCTTTGGTAGTGATTTATCGGTGGCTACTTGACATCTAGACATAACAATAGAAAACTTCAGTCATTGGAAAAATCTCTGAGCCATAGAGCTAAAGACAAGATGAACCCTACTGTCAGTACATTTATTTTTTAATATAGGGGCAAACAGAGTTGCCTCAGTTTTTATCAGATAAAAGAGAGATAGGAAGATAAGGAACCCTGTAATATTAGTGGTATGGGAAGGGATTATTTTCCACCTCTGACCATGGACAGGGAAATGAAGTTTGTCATTATAGAGACATTGGAAAATATTTTTTTCAATTGGTCTTTATTAAAAATATGGAGTCTTTTTTTCTGTACAGAGTTGAGATGCTCTAGAAGCAGCCTCTGGATTTTCTCTCTTTTTCCGGCAGTTGGGGTGGCTGATGGACTCCTTATCTCTGCTCGCTCACATTATAAACACATTATAAACTCAGTATAGCTCAGTTCTTATGTTACTGATAAGAATGTGGCTTAAATAAGTGTTTATTACCTCTTAGTAGTTTAGAGAGAAGGTTTATTAGATGACCGCCATAAAATAAAAGTACCAATCACACAGTTAGAAAAACAGTTAACCCTTTGTGACAGAACGGCTTAATATTTTTAATAAAGGCCAACTAAAAATATGATTTTTAGCCAAAAATGAGTAAAATGCAATCATAAAGAAAAATTGCCTCCAAATGTGTACATAGCTTTTAAAGATGGTACCTGCTAACGAGTGCAGTAGGCACCATAGCCGCTAGGTTTCTGCTGTTTAAAACAGCAGACACCCGGGGCTAATGTCTACAATTTGCAATAACGGTGATCACAGACATTTAACCCTCCAGATGCCGTGGTCAATTGTGACCACAGCATCTGATGCATTCCCAGGGCTTCAGCTGCTCGCCCAGTTAGTGATCAGGGAAGCAATTGGTTGTCACTGAAAACCTTGGTCTCTTTGAAGAAATGAGGGCCTTTAGAGCTGTAGTTCTGTAGCTCCTATAGAGCCCTGCAGGTGGGAGGGCTCCATACGAACATAGCAGATCTGCTACTAAAGTAAAAAAAATAACAGAAAAATTAAAATCATCCCTTTTCCCATAATTAAAATAAAAAGAAATAAATAATAAAAAATAAACATAATAGATATTGTCGCTTCTGAAAATGTCGCGTCTATTACAATATAAAAATATTTATCCTACATAGCGAACAGCATAACGGGGAAAAAAATCTAAAATTTTTGTTGCTTCACCTCCCAAAAAACCTGTAATAGCAACTGATCAAAAAGTCATGCACACTCCAAAATGGTATCAATGAACATTACAGATGAGCACATACACAGCTCTGTAGACGTAACTATAAGAAATGGGGGTCAGAATATGGCGATGAAAAAAACATACAGTAATCTGTTCCTAAGTTTTTTCTGTTCAGTAGTAAAACTATATAAATGTGGTATAGTTGTACTCGTACTGACCCAGAGAATGATTGCCACTGGTCAGTTTTTCCCATAGGGAAAGCCGTAAAAACAAAACCAATAAAACTATGGCAGAATTGTGTTTTTAGAAAGTACCACTTAACCCCCAAAAAACAAGCCCTCAGACGGCTA
Organism: Bufo bufo; assembly: GCF_905171765.1. Taxonomy (NCBI): domain Eukaryota; kingdom Metazoa; phylum Chordata; class Amphibia; order Anura; family Bufonidae; genus Bufo; species Bufo bufo. The sequence continues at coordinate 613,278,248 of NC_053392.1, forward strand.
TGAGAATAGAAAAATGAAAAATTTATGGCTCCGGTGAGTAACTTTAACAAATCTGTGTATATTATTTAATTTTTATATATTTTGACTTATATTTAATAATGTTTATAAAAATATAAGGCATGTTTGTGTGGGGTTTTTATTTTTTTCTAATCCTAAAGTGGAATTTTTAATTTTAACTATAATGTTCTGACATATAGTGGTGCTTTCAATTTTGTGAACCCTTTAGATTTTTCTATGTTATTGGAAATTTTAACCTACCTTCGATTTTTACACAAGATAAAATATTAGACTTATCATTTATTTATTAAGGAAAATGTTTTTTTTTGTTGTTTTTTTTTAAACATGTTTTTGAAACAGTCTTGAATAAATCCTCTAGTGCACTAACCGGGTTAGTATCATGCTGATCCATTACATTTTTTTCAATGGGATTGGCTGAGGTGGCACTTAGAATAAGGATGAGGTGTAACAATCTTTGTCTTTCCGCAGAAAGGAGTCTTCTTCTTCAGCCAGTTGTCTTATAGCCAGACACAGGAGTAGGGGGCACCTATGTTATTGCAGATGTCAGAGACATTGCTATCTGCCATATCCTGCTCCGCCAGTGCATTACTTGCACCGGTCACTTGAAGTTGCTGTCATACCACTTAGCTGTGGCAATGGTTGCACCTTTACCAAAATCTCATGCTCAATTGTTTAACCCCTTCAATACCAAGCCATTTTTCACCTTAATGACCAGGCCAAATTTTGGAATATATGACATGTCACTTTATGTGGTAATAACTTTGGGACACTTTTACTTATCCAATGCATTCTGAGATCGTACTTAATGATAATGGTAAATTTGAGTCTACTTTATGTTTGCATCATTTTGTAAATGTATTTTTATTTTTAGGACATTAGAAGGCATAGAATTTTAGGCAGTTTTTAAAACGTTTAAGAAAATTTCCAAAACTCACTTTTTTAAGGACTAGTTCAGTTATGAAGTCTCACATAGTAGAAACCTTCCATAAATGACCCTAGTTTATAAACTAAACCCCTCAAGTTATTGAAAACTAATGTTACAAACTTTGTTAACTCTTTAGGTGTTCGACAAGAATTAATGGAGATGAAATTTCCAAATTTCTCATTTTTGGCAGATTTTCCATTTTAATCCATTTTGTCCTGTAACACAGCAAGGGTTAACAGCCAAACATAACTCAATATCTATTACCCTGATTCTGTAGTTTACAGATACACCCCGTAAACTCCTGTATGGGCACACAGCAGGGCTTAGAAGGAAGGAAAGGAGCGCCATATGGTTTTTGGAGGGCAGATTATGTTAGGCTGGTTTTTAGGCACCATGTCACATTTGAGGACCCCCTTATGAACCCCCTACAGTAGAAACTCCCACAAAGTGACCCCATTTTGGAAACCACGGGATAATGTGACAGTTTTATAAGACTGCTCTGGCACAGTTTTTATTTTGTTTTTGTCACCTGACAGATTAGATCATGTGCTATTCTTATGGAGCAGGTTGCTACGGACACGGTGACACCTAATGTCTATTTTTATTTATTTATTTATGTTTTACACAATAAAAGCATTTTTTTAAAGAAAATCATGTTTTTGTGTCTTCACTTTCTGAAAGCCATTATTTATTTTTTTTTTTCATTTTTTGGACGATTGTCTTAAGTAGGGGCTAATTTTTTGAACAATGAGGTGACAGTTTGATTGGTACTATTTTATACCATTTTGTGGGGAAGTGAAGTGGGCAAAATTGCAATGCCATCATAGTTTTTCTTTTTTTTTTATGGCATTCACAGTTCGGGTGTAATGTATTTTCTTTTTTTTTTCTTTCATTTTTAACCAATTATAAATGTGCTGGTATAGTATTTTATTTTATTTTTTTCCACTTTTTGTACCCAGAGACTTCAGGTAATAACTTCAAAAATTTATTTCTACTGTTAAAAACCTTTTACCGAACTCGGTTTCGGTTCCAGGTGGTACCTTGGAACTGAACCCGAGTTCGATAAAAGATTTTTACAGTAGAAATTAATTTCTCAAGTTATTACCCGCAGTCTCGCAAGACTTCGTGAAATAATAACTTCGGATCATAGGAGCCAATGTATTCTAATACTTTATGGAACGCTTGCTCCGTACAGTATTCTAAGGAAGTTTTATGCAAATCGACTTCGGATGTCCGAAGTCGATTCGTTCATCCCTAGTCCTATTTACACTTCCACATTTGTGTCTGTCTGGTTCCCACACCAGGCACTTATCTGCCTCCTCCACCTGCATGGAAATCCTGCTGTCCCCAACAGCAGCAGATCAGAGCATTGTTCCCACTCTGCCTTCCTACTTTGACGTGTAAAGTCAAATGTTGTCATGTGCAAAGCTGTGAATGATTTTGTCATTCACCACACCACCTAACCAGGGACCATGTGTTGTTTCGAGGTCAGGCAGTGGCAGCTCATACAAGACGCCTGCCTGGTGCTGAAGCCCTTCGAAGAAGCCACAAAATTTGTCAGCAAGGACAACTGCAAAATGAATGACGTCATCTTAGAACAGACGCTTATGTAGCAGGAGACAACAGTGGAAGAACATCTAAAGTATTTTGCTATTCACCCACAAGGAGAAACTCTCAGAGCAAGATGAGGAGCTGCCACTGGAGGAGGAGTCTGAAGATGATAATGATGATGACAGTGACACTGGCAACGACACCCAATCATCTCGGGGCCAGAGTCAGAAAGAACTAGCTCCTCGGGCACACTTGCTAGAACATAGAGCAGTATACTTAGTTGCTTATGCACTGACAGATGTATCATTCACATAAATCAGTCTGATGATTACTGGATAACCATGCTTTTAGACCCTTACTATCAAAGCAAAATAGGAAAATGTTTTCCTCTCACTGAAAGGGAGGCCAAATTACTTCATTACCAGGAAACACTGTGCACGCAGCTTGCTGCAGCTTTCGGCGAGCAGACTCCTGCCACCAGCGTATCTCAAAGGGATGCCCTATTCCGTATCCACCTCCATCCTCCCTCCCAGAAGAAAAAGCAGCAACTTTTTCTTCTGACAATTAAAGGCTATATACACCTTCGGAGGAAATTTTTTTATGATTGCACTTTACTCATTTTTTGCTAAAAAATAATTTTTTCAATTGCCCTTTATTAAAGATATTAAGCTGTTCTGTCACAAGGAATTAACTGTTTTTCTAGCTGTTTGACTGTTACTTTCATTTTTGTGCGGTCATCTAATAACCCTTATATCTAAATTACTAAGAGGTCATGACACTTATTTAAGCCACATTCTTATCAGTAAGATAAGAACTGAGCTATAATGAGTGTTTATGTCAGAGAGCAGAGATAAGGACTCCATCAGCTCCTGGTCTGATGGAAAAGAGAGAAAATCCAAAGGGTGCTACTAGAGCTAGGTACAAAAAAAAACAACTCCATATTTTTAATAACGACCAATTTCAAAAATTATTTTTATCTCTAAATGAGTACAATGCAATAATAAAAACAATTGCCTCAAAGGTGTATGTAATGGCCTGAAACACACTGCTTAATATTGTGATTGTGTTTCATGAAAATGTGCTCGTGCCTGAGTTCCCATAAAGTTGCAAAGGAAGGGGGAGGTTATAACAAACCTCCCAGTGCTGACTCCTCCCTGCTCTCTCAGAGAAGAAGAAGGAGGAAAGTGTGATGTCTGAGGAAAAAACTGCACCTCAGCAGCCATTGTGGAAAGTTATTTAAACTCCAGAGTTATTTCCATGTACCAGCTCATACAGGGCCGCTGATAGAAATCATGGGGCCCCGTACAGCATACATGACGGGGCCCCCTTCAGCTCCACCCCCTGATCCCTCCTTAAGCCACACCCCTGGCCCCGCCCTTGGCCCCTCCCCAGACGCCGCCTTGAAACAACATGCAGATTTGTCTACAAGTGATATTTATGGCGCTGGGGGGTCGTCTGTGAATGGCGCTGTTATGGAGGGGATCTGTGAATGGCACTGTTATGGAGGGCATCTGTGAATGGCACTTTTATGGAGGGGATCTGTGGATGGCACTGTTATGGAGGGGATCTGTGGATGGCACTGTTATGGAGGGGATCTGTGGATGGCACTGTTATGGAGGGGATCTGTGGATTCAGATTGAGGAGGGGGGGGCAGTTTGTCACTTGCCTAAGGCCAGGGTAAGGGGGGCCTCCCACCCAGGCTGTGCACATTAATCCTGGCTGATCGATCGCTTCTGGCCTGCTGCTGTGCTGCCTGCAGTCACATCTGAGTGATGAGAGTACTGATTAGTTTTTTCCTAAAGGAGCGGGTATTGACTGGTCTGGTCTGGGGCTGCTGGGCTTAGTTATCACTGACTATGTCACCGCCACCGGCGCTTCCACCAGGCGGGTTAGGGCCCCCGGACCGGACTCACTCACTCAGGGACACTCACAGTTCACAGACACACACTTTAACTGGTCTGGACCGGACCACCAGGACCCTGGTCCAGTCGGATGGTCCAGCTAGCCACGCTCACCTCAGCACAGCAGACAGTCTGGCAGGCAGCCGCACTCGCAGGCTCAGGATAGGAGGAGCCGAGGAGGGGAGCTCTCAGCCAGGAGAGGAGGCGGAGTCAGTCAGTACCGGCGGCTGCACACAGCTTCCTCTTTCGTCTTCTGACCTCAACTGAAGCCACTCCCCCTCCCTCCTCCTACTTAGCCTGCCCTGCCCTGCACAGTGCGCGTCATGCAGGGCCTCGCCTCCGCTCCGCCTCCGCCCCATGTGAATCTGATTTCACCAGCTTGGGGCCGCGTTCTCCTGGCTGAGGGGGCCCCGTGGGCCCCCCTGACTTAGGGGCCCGGTCGCAATTGCGACCGCTGCGACCCCTATAGCTACGCCACTGCCGGGCCCCCCTGCCAGCCGGGCCCGGTACAACTGGGCCAGCTGTACTGGCCTATCAGCGGCCCTGAGCTCATAGAAGGAGAAAGATTACAGAAGATCCAGGCAACCCACAGAGGGAGTTAGCATATTGGCAAAAGAAGATAATTGTTGTTTATCAGGCTTTAGCATCTTCTGCATTTGGTGGAGAGATTTTAAGCTACTAGCTGCCCACCATAACCAAAGACAGAAAAGCCACCTGTCAGGATATAGTATTCCTAGAGAGGATATAGAAGTATATGACTATACAGTACAGCAGAGATAGTACATCCCTCCAGCCTGGAGAAATAAGAGAGGAAGATTGATTGCTATAGAACTGTGATGGCTAACCTCCAGCCCTCCAGCGGTGGTAAAACTACAACTCCCAAGATGCACACTTGCTTGGCTGTTCTCAGAACTGCATAGAATGAATGGAGCATGCTGAGAGTCATAGTTTCACCACAGCTGGAGTGCCGGAGGTTAGCCATCACTGTTACAGAGGAAAGGAAAACAACCCCTATGCATCTTTTGGGAACTAATCTTAGCCATCGTAGAAGCTGCCTTGGTGTAAATGACTTTTGTGCACATTGTTGACCTTTGGATCAGCTTCAGTAAAGTACTGGGGATTTGTTAAAAGAACTGGTCTCCTTATTGTGCGAAATTATCACCTACTTGCTGGCATCATGAACACCAGGGACCCTACTGTCCCTGCACCTAAAACCATACCATCAAGGGCACCTCAGCCAACATCTGGCAGGAGATCAAGAGTGTGCCCTGAAGGAATCCGGTGCTATCGTTCTGTAACACCCCAGAGTGGTGTTACCACTTCTGCACCTTTCTACTGTCTTTCTTAGTCTAACCTCATGTCATCTTATGCATTTATTTCCAGGTCCCTCAACACTGTGCATTTATAATAATGTTATGCAACTGTTATGTTCATATGTAATGTGACTGGTTCACCAGCAGGTGGCAGCAAACACGGCAGAGCTGTACTTAGATAGAATGAAGCCTTCCATTCTTACCCCCTCTGGAGAGAAGTGGGCGAGTCCTACTTCTTGCAGGAAACGTGAGGACCAGTTAGCGTCAGTCTAGCTTACCCCAGCTAGGGGAAGGGTGTGCAAGGTGAAGTGTCTGCTGGTCATGGAGGCCAAATCTTGAAGCCTCAGGAGCCAGGAAGAAAGTTTCCTGGCATAACCTAGAGTTAGACTACAGAGAGAAAGTGCAGCACCAAGAGGAAAGCAAAGACACTATTTAAGCTTGTCAGTACAACAGAGTCAAAGATAATAAGAGCAGAGAGGAGTTTGCCTGCCAGTTTAATGCTAAAGCCTGCTGGAACCAAGACCAAGCCTGTAAACCGTTTTGGAGAAACGTTTATTCAAGTAAAGCTGCCATTGAACTTCATCTCAAGGTCTGGACTCAAGTTATTCTTTTGTCCCTCAATTATTCCCCCTATGTATTGCTTCAGAGCCAAAGCCTGGGGTCCAGCGGTATCCAGGTAGGAGCACTGTGACACACATAAAGAAACAGGCCGCACTATACCACTCAGCATTTCCTACACCTGGGACGCGAGATTTATAGTAGGGCCCTGGGGGAAGGCCACTTGTTGCACCTCCATTCACTGCACGCCAGCCCAGGGAGTTCTGCTGAACCATGAGTAACAACTACTACACCCATCAGGCACATGCACCCCTGTGGCCTGGTCATTGCATGTACATAGCCTTTAACTCTTGTGCATGCATTCTACCCATGTTAAGGCATAATTTTTGGATGCTTGGTCCCTCACGTTTTTTTTTCCTATAACACCATACATTTTTAAAGAATACAAAACATACTTTACAAACATAACAACAGGACCATTACAAAAACAGACTACAAACAAACATCCTGGTGTTAGGTTTATATCAAGCTGGCAGCTCGAGGGGAGTGTCTTTTCTGCTACAGTTCAGGAGGTGTGTCCATACTGTCCCAATCACAGCTCAGGAAGCAGCTGAAGGATGAAACTGAGCATGTGCAGCCTTCTCACTGAGCAGGACAAAGAAATAAGAAAAAAAAAACAGCAGGTGGCCCAATTCAGATACATTTTATCGAATAACTCACTAATTAATCTAAATTTTTAATTACATGCAGTTACAAAAGTATTCAGATCCAGGTACTAGTTGGAAACTTGCAGAATATTTTTCTTGGGGGAACCCCTTTAATTTCTGGTTTCATTTCCATTTTTTAACTCCACTGATTCACAAGCCACTTAGTACAGTAAGCTCAAAGTGTGTCCTGCAGTGCATAGCAAAGGAAAGTCGGGTTTTAAAATTGTATCAGTACTTCTGCACAATCAACTGGATTAGTGATGAGTGAATCAGTTCTTCCTGCTACAGCCAACCTGATTGATTCATGATATTATCATTATTGTGACCTTTACTGTGCTGTTAGACCGTATTCATTATGATCAGGACAGATTAAAGGGGTTTTGCCATCACATACAATGGGGGCATATCGCTAGTATATGACCCCATTGCCTGATTGGTGCGGGTCCCACCTCTGCGACCTGCACCTACAACGAGAACAGAGCGGGGAAATTAATGAAGGGCGCACTGCGCATGCGCAGCCGCCCTCCATTCATTTCAATGGGGCCGCCAAAAATAGCCGAGCGCTGGCTTGGCTATTTCCGTCTGCCCCATAGAGATGAATGGGAGCAGGGGCAGCGCGTGCGCGGTGCGCTCCCATTCACTTGTATGGGAGCAGCGCTTGGTGGTGGAGGGACCCCGGGAAACCCGGGGTCCTCCAACCACAGCTCTCCCCACTCCTCTGGGACCCGCACCTATCAGACAATGGTGGAATATCTTAGCGATATGCCCCCACTGTATGTGATGAGAATACCCATTTAAAATAGCCACCAGTATTACAAGACCATCTTAATCTCGTACATGCACCGTTGCTGCGAGTGGCGGCGCATGCACAAATATACTTCATTACCAATAAGGATTTGTGGTGAAGTGTATTCGCACATGCACCACTACTCACAGTAATGGCACATTCGCAAGATTAAGATGGTCTTATGTTACCGGCAGCCATCTTAATCTGCCCTTATCGTAAGAAATTAGTTGGGTTTGTCCATAGTGGGATGAACCGATTCGCTCATCACTAATCTGAATTTACACACACAAAAAAAATCTAACTATATTCTATATATAACCACTTAACCAGTCCTGTTTTTTTTTTTATTCAATAACATTTACCATATGTCCACTTTGTTAGCTTAATTTTGTAAACATAATTTTATCTTTTTAGGACATTATAAGGCAAATAACTCTATCCGCAATTTTTCACATTTTCACAAAAATTGCCAAAATCTCATGCTGCCTTGTCAAGGCAGAGGGGCTTGTGTAGCTCTGTGAAGCTATGAGCTATGCCGTGCATGGCCACCCAAGACAAGCTCAGACAAAAAGCAAATCCCTGGAGTAGGAAATGGCAAACCACTCCAGTATTCTGCCAAGAAAACCCAATGGACAGAATCAAAAGGCTACTCGATATGACTCTGGAAGATGAGCCCCCCAGATCGGAAGGTGTCCAAAATGCTACTGGGGAAGAGCGGAGGGTGTCACGGAACCATGAACCAGACGTACAACAAGGGATAAGTGAAAATAAGAAGGCTTTATTGAAAATAAAGCTGTAAAGCAAAAGTCCAAACGGATGGCGAAACCGAAGCAGAGTCTTTGCGAAGCCAGAGGTCAGGAACCAGAAGGGTAGTCAGACGAAGCCAGGATCAGGAACCAGCAGGGTAGTCAGACGAAGCCAGGATCAGGAACCAGCAGGGTAGTCAGACGAAGCCAGGATCAGGAACCAGCAGGGTAGTCGGACGAAACCAGGATCAGGAACCAGCAGGGTAGTCGGACGAAACCAGGATCAGGAACCAGAAGCAGCAGCAGCAGCAGTCTAGAAGCATGTGAACACAGGAGGACCAAGCGAGGAACTGAAGCCACAGACCTCCTATATATATGAGCTAGGCATCCAGCTCCTCCCAGTGGGAAGGAGGAGCCGCAGGGTGGGAGGCTACAAGAAACCCAGAAACCAAGATGGCCGCCAGCACATGTCAAACGGAGGAGAACAGCAAGAAGGTAAGACCATGACAGTACCTCCCCCTCAAGGGCCCCTCCTCCGCGGAGTAAAGAACGGTTTCTGAGGGAAGCGTGCGTGGAAGGCTCGGAGCAAGGCAGGAGCATGGACATCTGCGGAGGGAACCCAGGAACGCTCCTCTGGACCATAACCACGCCAATGGACCAAAAACTGCACCCGACCGCGGACCAGGCGTGAGTCCAGGATATTGCTCACCTCATACTCCTCACGATTACCCACTTGGACCGGACGAGGCCGAGGAACCGAGGAAGTGAAACGATTACACACCAGTGGCTTCAACAGGGAGACATGAAACACGTTGGAGATCCGCATGCCAGGAGGAAGCGCAAGGGCATAGGCTACCGGGTTTACCCTGCGAAGCACTCGGAAGGGACCAACAAAGCGAGGCGCCAGCTTGGGAGTGGGCACTCGAAGGTTGAGGTTGCGGGTGAACAACCATACACGGTCTCCGACCTGGTAGGAAGGAGCAGGCGCTCGTCTGCGATCAGCCTGGAGTCTCTGGCGCTGCGCAGAGACCTCAAGGGACTTCTGGATCAGTACCCAAGAAGCACGTAGGACGGAAAGGTGATCCTCCACAGCCGGAATATCCTGGGGGGAGAATACCTCCGGTAACACGGCAGGTTGGAACCCATAATTGGCCATGAAGGGAGACGTCCCAGAGGAAGAGTTCACCGCCGTGTTCCTGGCAAACTCAGCCCAAGGCAGGAGGTCAACCCAATTGTCTTGGTGATCGGAGACATAGCAACGAAGGAATTGCTCCAAGGCCTGATTGGATCGTTCTGCGGCCCCATTGGACTGAGGGTGGTAGGCCGAGGAGAAGGAGAGATGAATCCCCAACTGGGAGCAAAAGGCGCGCCAGAACCTGGACACAAACTGACTCCCCCGATCCGACACAATCTCCTTGGGCAAACCGTGCAACCGGAAGACCTCCCTGGCAAAAATCGTGGCCAACTCTTGTGCAGAGGGTAACTTCTTGAGAGGAACACAGTGGCACATTTTTGAAAACCGATCCACAATCATGAGAATGACCGTATGGCCTCGGGATGCAGGGAGGTCCACAATGAAATCCATCCCCAGGTGTGACCATGGGCGCTCCCCGGTGGCTATGGGTTGCAGAAGGCCCAACGGAAGGTGCCGAGGGGACTTACTCTGGGCACAAACGGAGCATGCCGCTACATATGCGGCGATGTCGGAACGTAGGGAAGGCCACCAGAACAGACGTGAAACAGCCCAGGACAGCTGATTCTTTCCAGGATGCCCCGCGGTCTTGGAGTTATGGTAGGTTCGCAACAACCGAGTGCGCAACTCCTCAGGCACAAAACATCTGCCGTTGGGTCTCCCAGAGGGAGCACCAGATTGAGCCGCCAAAATCTGCTCACCCAGGGGAGAGGTCAGGCTGGTGCGAATGGCGGCCAAGATCTGATTCGGAGGTATGACCGAAGTCGGAATCGACTCCTCCCTGGACAGCTCGGAGTACTGCCGTGATAAGGCATCCGCCCTGATGTTCTTGGAACCGGGTAGGTAGGAGACCACGTAATTAAAACGTGACAAGAACAGAGCCCATCTGGCCTGACGTGGTGTCAATCTCTTGGCCTCAGAAAGGTAGGTCAGATTCTTGTGGTCCGTCAGGATGAGGACCGGAACCACCGAACCCTCGAGCAAGTGCCTCCATTCTTTAAGGGCCTGCACGATGGCCAATAACTCCCTGTCACCAATCTGATAGTTGCACTCCGCGGAAGACAGTTTCCGGGAGTAAAACCCACAAGGAAGCAGAGGACCCTCTGGTGTTCTACGCTGAGACAGAAGGGCGCCTACTCCCGTCTCAGACGCGTCCACCTCGAGGACAAAGGGCAACCCAGGGTTGGGATGCAACAGAATCGGAGCCGACACAAAGGTGGACTTTAGAGCCTCAAAAGCTCGGATGGCCTCGAGCGGCCAGACCTGGGAATTACTGCCCTTCCTGGTCAGATCCGTGAGAGGCTTGGCTAGCATGGAAAAGTCCCTGATGAACTTCCGATAATAATTGGCGAAGCCCAAAAAGCGCTGCAGGGAACGAAGACCACTGGGCTGGGGCCACTGTAAGACAGCCGAAACCTTCTCAGGATCCATGGAGAACCCCTCAGCGGAAATGATGTAACCTAAGAAGGTTACCTGGGATCGGTGAAATTCGCATTTCTCAAGCTTACCGAACAGCTTGTTCTCTCGTAACCGTTGCAACACTCGTCTGACATCCAGAATGTGGGCCTCCATGGATTCAGAATATACCAAGATGTCATCCAAATAGACCACCACACACTGCTGCAACAGGTCACGGAAAACATCGTTGATGAATTCCTGAAAGACTGCGGGCGCATTGCACAACCCAAAGGGCATAACCAAGGATTCATAATGACCGGTCCTGGTGTTAAACGCGGTCTTCCACTCATCGCCCGCCTTGATCCTTACCAGGTTATATGCCGCCCTCAGGTCGAGTTTGGTAAAGACCGTGGCCCCTTTAAGGCGATCAAACAGCTCGGAAATCAAGGGTATCGGGTAAGCGTTCTTGATCGTGATGCGATTGAGACCCCTGTAATCGATGCAAGGCCTCAACTCACCGCCCTTCTTTTTCACAAAGAAAAATCCAGCCCCTGCCGGGGACGAGGATTTGCGAATGTGTCCGCGTGAAAGCGCCTCCCTCACGTACTCCTCCATGGCCTCATTCTCCGCTACCGACAGTGGATAGACTTTGCCACGAGGAGGAACGGCACCAGATTGTAACTCTATGGCACAATCGTATGGGCGGTGCGGAGGTAGGGCAACCGCGCGCACCTTATCGAATACATCCCGGTACTCCTCGTATTCAGGAGGCAACAGAGAGTCCGAGGAAGTACACAGCAACTTGACAGACCCATGGATGCAACTAGCCCCACACTGCGGTGACCACGAGAGGATCTCGGCCGATCTCCAATCGAAAGTCGGATTATGCTTCCGGAGCCAGGGGTACCCCAAGACCACCGAGTAGTGTGGAGACGAAATAACCTGGAGGCAGACCGACTCTCTGTGAACGGCACCAATGGCTATCCCCACTGGAAGGGTCTCATGAGTCACGTGTGGCGGCAGAAGAGGTCTGCCGTCTATCGCCTCAAGAGCCAGTGGGGAACCTCGAGCCTGCAGAGGAATGGAATTGGCGGCAGCGAACACATTATCAATGAACAAACCACCAGCACCAGAGTCCACCAACGCCTGGGTCGTCACCGAGCCCCCGACCCAGGAGAGGACAACAGTGATCAGTGGTTTGTCAACACGGGAAACCGGGGACGAGGAGACTCCACCCAAGATCTGCCCCCGACAGGATCTCAGGTGCGAGCGTTTCCCGGACGGTTCGGACATGCCAACCGAAAATGCCCACCGAGACCACAGTACATGCATCGGCCCTCGCGTCTCCGGAGTACCCTCTCCCCCTCGGACAGGCGAGCAAACCCCAGCTGCATGGGTTCACCCCCAGACAAGTCATCCCCAGGAGGCGTGGGAGGAGAGGGAGGCACGGGTGGGACAGCAAACGTAGGCACCAATCTGTTAGAAAACCTCCGCAGGCTCTCCTTAAAGGAAGGTCTCTCCCTGAGTCTGGTGTCAATCAAAATCAGGAAAGAAATAAGAGACTCGAGCTCCACTGGTAGGTCCTTAGCTGCAACCTCATCCTTCAAGGCATCCGAGAGACCATGAGAGAAAGCAGCGACCAGAGCCTCATTATTCCAGCCCACCTCTGCTGCCAGGGTACGAAACTCAATGGCGTATTCAGCTACGGATCGTGAACCCTGTCTGATGGACATAAGGAGCTTCGCAGCAGAGGCAGCACGAGCCGGCACATCGAATACCTTCCGAAGAGAAGCAACAAAACCGGAAAACTCGGCAACCACCGGATTGTTGTTCTCCGATAAAGGGCTGGCCCAGGCCAAGGCCTTGTCCGAGAGCAGCGAGATCAAGAAGCCCACCTTTGATCTCTCAGTAGGAAAGGCATGTGGCAGCAACTCGAAATAAATGCCCACCTGGTTAAGGAAACCTCGGCACTGAGTTGGCTCTCCCCCAAAGCGCTGTGGAAGAGGGGCAGAACCGGTCATACCCCGAAACACCGCAGGTGCAACAACAGGTGTCGGGGTAGACACTGGCGCAACAACCGGAGCGGCAGTAGGAGCGGGCCCAGGAGCGACAACCGACCCATCGGCAACGGGAGCGAAATGAGCCGTGCGTTCAAGCAGGGTTTGCAACGCCACAGCGAACCGACCCAACAGGTGATCCTGCTGATCAAGTCTGGCAACCAGCGTGGGTAGCGAGGATGGCCCTGTACCGTCAGAATTCATGGCTTGGTCCTAATGTCACGGAACCATGAACCAGACGTACAACAAGGGATAAGTGAAAATAAGAAGGCTTTATTGAAAATAAAGCTGTAAAGCAAAAGTCCAAACGGATGGCGAAACCGAAGCAGAGTCTTTGCGAAGCCAGAGGTCAGGAACCAGAAGGGTAGTCAGACGAAGCCAGGATCAGGAACCAGCAGGGTAGTCAGACGAAGCCAGGATCAGGAACCAGCAGGGTAGTCAGACGAAGCCAGGATCAGGAACCAGCAGGGTAGTCGGACGAAACCAGGATCAGGAACCAGCAGGGTAGTCGGACGAAACCAGGATCAGGAACCAGAAGCAGCAGCAGCAGCAGCAGTCTAGAAGCATGTGAACACAGGAGGACCAAGCGAGGAACTGAAGCCACAGACCTCCTATATATATGAGCTAGGCATCCAGCTCCTCCCAGTGGGAAGGAGGAGCCGCAGGGTGGGAGGCTACAAGAAACCCAGAAACCAAGATGGCCGCCAGCACATGTCAAACGGAGGAGAACAGCAAGAAGGTAAGACCATGACAGAGGGCAAGTACAAGTAGTGCCAGAAAGATTAAAGCAACTGGGGCAAAGCTGAAAGGATGCTCAGCTGCAGATGTGGCAGGAGGTAAAAGGAAAGTCCAATGCTGTAAAGAACAGTATTGTATAGGAACCTGGAAGGTGACGGAATTCTAGCTTAGCTTTTTAAAATAGTAAAAGATGATGCTGTTAAAGTGCTGCACTCAATATGCCAGCAAATCTGAAAAACACATCCCAAAGAAGGGCAATGCCAAAGAATGTTCAAACTACTGAACAATTGCCCTCATCTCACATGCTAGCAAGGTTATGCTAAAGATTCTGCAAGCTTCTGCAAGCTAGGCTTCAGCAATATGTGAACCAAGAACTACCGGAAGAACAAGCCTCGCTGGATTATGGAGAAAGCAAGAGAGTTCCAGAAAAACATCTACTTCTGCCTTTGATTGTGTGGATCACAATAAATTATGGCAAGTTCTTAAAGAGATGGAAGTACCGGATCACCTAACATGTCTCCTGAGGAACTTGTATGCAGGTCAAGAAGCAACTGTGAGAACTGTACGTGAAACAACTGATTAGTTCAATATCGGAAAAGGAGTACAACAAGGCTGTATATTATCACCCTATTTATTTAACTTATATGCAGAATATATCATGCAAAATGCTGGACTGGATAAAGCAAAAGCTGGAATTAGAATATATCAACAACCCCAGATATACCGATGATACGACTCATATGGCAGAAAGCAAAGAAGAATTAAGGAGCCTCTTGATGAGGGTGAAAGAGGAGAGTGCAAAAGTTGGCCTAAGTCTCAACATTAAAAAAACTAAGATCATGGCATCAGGATCCATCCCCTCCTGGCAAATAGAGGGGGATGAAATGGAACCAGTATTAGATTTTGTTTTCTTGGGCTCAAAGATCACTGCAGCCATGAAATTCAAAGACGTTTGCTTCTTGGAAGGAAAGCAATGACAAACTTGGACAGTGTAATTAAAAGCAGAGATGTCACCTTGCCAACAAAAGTTCTTATGGTCAAATCCATGGTTTTTCCTGTAGTAATGTATGGTTGTGAGAGCTGGACCATAAGGAAGGCTGAGAGGAGAAGAATCGATGCCTTCGAACTGTGGTGCTGGAGAAGACTTCTGAGGATTCCATGGACTGCAAGAAGATCCAATCAATCCTTGAAGAATTTAACCCTGATTGTTCATTGGAAGGAGCAATACTGAAGCTGAAATACTTTGGACACATAATAAGAAGGCAGGAGTCATTGACCCTGATGCTGGGAAAGATCGAAGGCAAAAGGAGAAGGGGACGGCAGAGAATGAGATGGCTGGACAGTATCATGGAAGCAACAGACATGATCTTAGGCAAGCTTCGAGAGACAGTGGAAGATAGAGGGGCCTGGCTTGCTGTGGTCCATGGGGGTCGCAAAGAGTCGAGCACAACTGAATTGCGACTGAACAACACATTAAAAAAATTTGATTTGCACCAAAGCCGAATTTCCTCGCGATTCGTGGTAACGAATCGCATATTTTCCTAAAATGGCTGCTGCACGTGTGAGGACATGGAGAAAGGAACTCTGGGAAGGCGGGATCACCCATAATGCCATGCATGTACAAGTGCAGGGAAAGATTATTCAAACTGTAGGGAGGAATCATTCCACAACATTTATGTAGAACAGGGTTCAGTAGGGGAGGTTACAGCATGGGTAATAGGAACATTCCTGTTACACCTTCCTGCACTGACTGAGGATCCAAATTGCCATTATACAGCTCTGTAATCTAGCAAACCGTTCTTATTGGGGGTGCAAGTGCTGATTGATGCAGCCATTAACAGGGTTTATTACAAGGAAATATTTTTACGTCTTATTAGCCCTTGTGCGGTGCAGTTATATGTTCTAAAGCATTTTTTGGCTTGTATTAGTGGGGAAAAAGGGCTTATTAGCCGTTGTGTGGTGAAGTGCGAAAATTACAGCCCTTTTTGTCGTGTATTAGTGGCAAAAGTAAAATATATTTGTTGTAAAGCCTTTTGTGACTTGTATTAACGGAAAAAGAAAATATATATTTGCCGTTCAGTGGTGCAGTTATATTTTCTAAAGCCCTGTCTGCCGTGTATTAGTGGCAAAAGAAAAATATATTTGCCGTTCAGCGTTGCACTTATATGTTGAAAAGCCTTGTGTAGTATAAGGGCCTATTTGCCGTTCAGCGGTGCAGTTATAAATTCTGAAGCCCTTTTTGCTGTATGGACCGAATTATGTAGTGGTGACATTTTTTATGTGAAACAGGCTTTTTTCGGGGACATTGATGGGTGATTGTAGACCTCCTTTTGCTGTATGGGCCAAATTACGTAGTGGTGAAATGTTTAATTTCAAACATGTTTTTTTTTCTGGAAAATTGATGGGTGACTGTACACCTCCTTTTGCTGTATGGGCCAAATTACGCAGTGGTGAAATTTTTAATTTCAAAGCAAACTCCGCTGCTCTTAATTTCAAATCAAATCCTGGCTTTCTCAGCGACAACTCTTAATCAGAACCATAGTGACCGACGGCGGGAAGAACATGCTGTCGGCGCTCCGTCAAGGAGGGCTGAACAATGCGCCCTGCATGGCACACGTGTTTAATCTGGTTGTCAAGTGGTTCCTGAAGTCTTCCACCCATCTGCAAGACACCCTAAAAATGGCCAGGAAACTTTGCATGCACTTCAGCCACTCGTACACTGCAAAGTACACCCTCCTTGAGCTGCAGCGGCAGAACGGCATCCCCCAACATAGGCTGATTTGCGACGTTTCCACCTGTTGGAATTCCACCCTCCATATGTTAGACCAACTATATAAACAGAGAAAGGCCATCAACGATTTCTTGATGATCCAAGCGGACAGGAGTAGTCCCGTGTAACTTCGATGTCAGCCAGTTGCAGCTCATGTATGACACCTGCCGTTTGCTCAGGCCATATGAGGAGGCCATGTTATTTGTCAGTCGCCAGGACTATGGGATGAACAACGTCATTCCACTGCTTCATGTCCTGTAACAGATGATGGTAAATCTGGCTGGTCAGGGGACTGGAGACGTGGCACCGACATCTCACGACCACATGAGCCCTGTGGGGGCTGAACTGGAGGAGGAGGACATTGGAGCACAAGAAATGTGTAGCGAAATGGGTGGTTTTTCTACACAGGTGACAGGAGAGGAGGAGAAGGAGCAGCCAGAGGATCTACAGGGAGATGAGGAAGAGGAGGCAGAGGACCCAGACACACTGTGGCAGTATGCAGTGGAGATGGAGGCAGGGAGTCCCTCCGAGTCACTCGCGCAAATGGCTCGATGCATGCTCACTTGCTTGCGTAGTGACAGCTGAATTGTCACCATTTGGCAGAGGGATGGCTTCTGGCTCTCCACCTTGTTGGAGCCTCACTACTGGTCCAAAATGGGGGCCTTTTTTACACCCGATGAGAGGGAGACCAAACTAAACTAAGATTGAGACATCCTATGTAGTCAGTTGGCAGCTGCCTATCTGCACCATCGTCCATCCTCTCGCAGGTCTGACTGGGGGGGCCCTCTGCGCTCACGTTCCACTGCCATGGCTGCTGGGGAGGGGTGCCAGGATCAGTACCAGCTCCATCAGCAGCAGCCTGAGTCTACAGTCGCTGATGAGCAGCTTTCTTCACCCGCCTAGTGAAGAAACTACTCACCAGTCATACTGTATTTGTGGCCGCAACTGGACGAGGTTTTCCCTGGAAAAGCTGTCCTGCCCAGCCAGTAGTGTGGCATCAGAGCGGGTGTTTAGTGTGGCGGGGGCCATAGTTACCTCAAGGAGAACTCGCCTGTCCACCCTAAGTGTAGAGAGACTAACCTTTGTCAAGATGAATCAGGCGTGGATCAGCCAGGATTTCCACCCCCCAATGCCTGATGCATCACATTAGATCATCCATGGTGCCACACCAACACTGCCTCCCCTACTATTCTGATGCTGCCACCCGTTTGATGCCACACATCTGATGCCAAGTGCTACTTCTTTCACCCACCATCTTTAGCTGGTACTGGTATTGCCACCCACTTCCACACTATGTCACCTTGCCACTCTGTGGCCTCCTGATGCTGTTGCCACCTCCACACTATGTCACCTTGCCACTCTGTGGCCTCCTGATGCTGCCGCCACCTCCAAGTGCTCCATCTTTCACCCACCATCTTCAGCTGGTACTGATATTGCCATCCACCTCTGTGGCCTCCTGATGCTGCCGCCACCTCCACACTCTGTCATTGTGCCACTCTGTGGCCTCCTGATGCTGCCGCCACCTCCACACTCTGTCATTGTGCCACTCTGTGGCCTCCTGATGCTGCCGCCACCTCACAACTATGTCATAGGGCCACTCTGTGGACTTCTCATGCTGTTCCCAGCCTCCCCACTTCATGACTGGGACACTATTTTGCCTTTTGGCCTGGCTGACATCATCATTTATTTGACCCTTCTTCTGATCTCCCAGAAGGAAGAAAAAATGAGACACACAAAGGATCCTGTCTGTGTAGCAGCTGTAAGGCCTGTATGGTTGTATCAGAATTGGCTTGTGATTTGGTAGCCAAAACCAGGAGTGGGTACAAAACACAGAAGACATACAAATATTCCATTCATGTTTCATCTCTGTTTTGGATCCACTCCTGTTTTTTTTTGGCATTAGCAATACTGATGGATTACTGACCAAATGCTGACCGAGTGAAGGCGGATGCTCCACAGACAGGATCCGTTTTTTGGGGGTTATTGTTCTGACGGATCAGAGGAAGGGCAAAATAATCAGTGATGTCAACACAAACTTAGTGCTGACACACTCTCCACTCTGTCGGGGGCTCTACTTGTATAAGTGTTTAATAGAACAGGTACTGTAGACATCTATGCGGAATCAGCTGACGATGGTGTAAAAGGAGTGCGCTTCTTCTTGGCGCTACCATTGACCTGTAAGGCTGAGTTCATACTTGAGTTATTTGGTCAGTTTTGGCCCCGTGACTGCTCAAATAAGTGAAGTGTGCAGTGATTCTAAGACCGACGCCTGTCACCTGCATGTCATACGGACTCACAGTATTATTTCACTACCACAGCAGACTCTCTATGCGTGTTACTGCAAGGCACAGTGTTCAACACCACTATAAAGGCTCTCTGCAGCCAGGAAATAGACGTTTTTTTAACAAAATTCGCTGCAAATATATTCAGATCGAAACCAAATTTTCCTCAAAAATTCTGTGAACCGGCGAATCAAATTTTTTAAAAATTTGCTCATCTCTATCCATTTTAATCAATTTTTCCTGTAATACAGCAAGAGTTAAAGGGGTTCTTGGGGATTATCCTATTTAGGACCTATCCTCAGGATTACTCATCAATATGAGATTGGCTGGGGTCCTGTGAGAAGACTCCGTCTATCAGCTATATGATCAGGCTGCAACGCCCAGTGAGCGCTTAGCCCTCTTCCTAGGCCATATTATGTTTAAGTTTATCAGTCACATGACCTAGGCACAGCCTAGTCCTATCCAAGCGAATAGCCTGAGCTGCGATACCAAGCACAGCTGCTATCAAATGGATGGCGCTGTGTTTGGTAAGCTGTGCGGAGGCATGCACTCAGTGGAACATTGACATTCAGTGGAACATTGCGGTCTCTTCAATCAGCTGATCGGTGTGGGTCCCGGCAGATGGACTCCCACCCATCTCATATTTATGACCTATCCTGAGGATAGGTTATCAATATGATAACCCAGAGAACCTTTTTAACAGGAAAACAAACCTCAATGTACAGTCGTGGCCAAAAGTTTTGAGAATTACATAAATATTGGAAATTAGAAAAGTTGCTGCTTAAGTTTTTATAATAGCAATTTGCATATACTCCAGAATGTTATGAAGAGTGATCAGATGAATTGCATAGTCCTTCTTTGCCATGAAAATTAACTTAATCCCAAAAAAACCTTTCCACTGCATTTCATTGCTGTCATTAAAGGACCTGCTGAGATCATTTCAGTAATCGTCTTGTTAACTCAGGTGAGAATGTTGACGAGCAAAAGGCTGGAGATCATTATGTCAGGCTGATTGGGTTAAAATGGCAGACTTGACATGTTACAAGGAGGGTAATGCTTGAAATCATTGTTCTTCCATTGTTAACCATGGTGACCTGCGAAACGCGTGCAGCCATCATTGTGTTGCATAAAAATGGCTTCACAGGCAAGGATATTGTGGCTACTAAGATTGCACCTCAATCAACAATTTATAGGATCATCAAGAACTTCAAGGAAAGAGGTTAAATTCTTGTTAAGAAGGCTTCAGGGCGTCCAAGAAAGTCCAGCAAGCGCCAGGATCGTCTCCTAAAGAGGATTCAGCTGCGGGATCGGAGTGCTACCAGTGCAGAGCTTGCTCAGGAACGGCAGCAGGCAGGTGTGAGCGCATCTGCACGCACAGTGAGGCGAAGACTTTTGGAAGATGGCCTGGTGTCAAGAAGGGCAGCAAAGAAGCCACTTCTCTAAAAAAAAAAAACATCAGGGACAGATTGATCTTCTGCAGAAAGTATGGTGAATGGACTGCTGAGGACTGGGGCAAAGTCATATTCTCTGATGAAGCCTCTTTCCCATTGTTTGGGGCATCTGGAAAAAGGCTTGTCCGGAGAAGAAAAGGTGAGCGCTACCATCAGTCCTTTGTCATGGAAACAGTAAAGCATCCTGAGACCATTCATGTGTGGGGTTGCTTCTCATCCAAGGGAGTGGGCTCACTCACAATTTTGCCCAAAAACACAGCCATGAATAAAGAATGGTACCAAAACACCCTCCAACAGCAACTTCTTCCAACAATCCAACAACAGTTTGGTGAAGAACAATGCATTTTGCAGCACGATGGAGCACCGTGCCATAAGGCAAAAGTGATAACTAAGTGGCTCGGGGACCAAAACGTTGACATTTTGGGTCCATGGCCTGGAAACTCCCCAGATCTTAATCCCATTGAGAACTTGTGGTCAATCCTCAAGAGGCGGGTGGACAAACAAAAACCCACTAATTCTGACAAACTCCAAGAAGTGATTATGAAAGAATGCGTTGCTATCAGTCAGGAATTGGCCCAGAAGTTGATTGAGAGCATGCCCAGTCGAATTGCAGAGGTCCTGAAAAAGAAGGGCCAACACTGCAAATACTGACTCTTTGCATCAATGTCATGTAATTGTCGATAAAAGCCTTTGAAACGTATGAAGTGCGTGTAATTATATTTCACTACATCACAGAAACAACTGAAACAAAGATCTAAAAGCAGTTTAGCATCAAACTTTGTGAAAACTAATATTTGTGTCATTCTCAAAACTTTTGGCCACGACTGTATATTACCCGGGATCTGTAGTTTATAGAAATATTCCAGACATGGCCTTAATGTGCCATGTGACAAACACAGTCCTCAGAAATGAAGGAGCACCTTATGGATTTTAGTGCCTTGATTTTTTCAGGACCATGTTATGTTTGCAGTCGGCTGTAGCTGGCAAACATAATAAACACCCATAATAAGACATCAGGTGGGTATAAATAAGACACCAGAAGGTGGCTGCACATGCACAGCTGCTCTCCCTTTGCTTTGGGGACCCACATTCCGGAGATAAGAACAGGTCCCAGAGGTGGGACCTGCACCTTTCTGACATTGATGGTATATCCTAGCAATATGCCATGAATGTCAGAGATCGGAATACCTCACTTTAGGAGATTATATACAGAAGTATTTGATGGTGTATATACACTACTCACAAAAAGTTAGGGATATTTGGCTTGTGGGTGAAATTTCAGGATGAACCTAAAATGCACTGTAACCTTTACAGGTGAACTGAATGTGACTTTCTCTAAACTTTTGAATGCACATGTCCAACTGTTCAATGTTTCAGTATTTTTGCACAACTTGCTGTTCTCTAACAAGGAGCTTAATGGCTAAATTCACACCAGGTGTTTGATTCATGAACCACCTAATACATTTTCTGGTTTAATTAGAATTTATATTTAAACAGTCCTCCTCATCATGCTGTTCACATTTTGACATCATGAGACCAAGACGACACCTAACAATTGATCATTAGTGATGTCGCGAACATAAAATTTTCCGTTCGCAAACGCCGAACGCGAATTTCTGCAAATTTTCACGAACGGGCGAACTGGGCGAACCGCCATAGACTTCAATAGGCAGGCGAATTTTAAAACCCACAGGGACTCTTTCTAGCCACAGTAGTGATGGAAAAGTTGTTTCAAGGGGACTAACACCTGGACTGTGGCATGCCGGAGGGGGATCCATGGCAAAACTCCCATGGAAAATTATGTAGTTGACGCAGAGTTGGATTTTAATCCATAAAGGGCATAAATCACCTAACAATCCAAATTTTTTTTGAACAACGTGGTTTAAAACATCCAGTGTGTGTATACGATCAGGTATGATGTTGTATCGATCAGGTAGTGTAAGGGTTATGCCCGCTTCACAGACATTGACAGACCAAACTCCCCTTTTAATGCCCCGCAAACAACCGCAAACAGTCCATTTGCCCAACCGCAAACTCCCCATTTGTTCAAGGTTGGATACCAAGCTAGCCATTTCCCGTTGATGTCATTGAAGGATTCTTCCTCCAGCCAGCCACGTACAACACCAAGGGTCCCCGAAAGGTGAATTGAATTGATTTTTTGAACGGGGAGATGGTTAAAAAAACGCTGGCTCCCTCCCCTTTGTTTGAATCCACGGTCACTGCGTCTGTGCCGTGCAATTTACTGCCCCACCCGATATGAGTGGTATTTTCTGTAGTTCTCTCTTCTCATCAGTTTAATCCCCGTTACGTCCCCAATCTGGGGTCAATTTATTAAATAGATTTTTCGAACGGGGAGATGGTTAAAAAAATGCTGGCTCCCTCCCCTTTGTTTGAATCCACGCCACGGTCACTGCGTCTGCACCGTGCAATTTACTGCCCCACCAGATATGAGTGGTATTTTCTGTAGTACTATTCTCATCAGTTTAATCCCTGTTACGTCCCCAATCTGGGGTCAAATTATTAAATAGATTTTTCGAACGGGGAGATGGTTAAAAAAAATGCTGGCTCCCTCCCCTTTGTTTGAATCCACGCCACGGTTGGGTACCTTCGACTGCCGTCACAGTGACAGACCAAACTCTGATACACCAAAATGAATTGATTTTAGGAACTGGGAGATGGAAAAAGCAGCTTGGTCGGTCCTCTTACTCAGTCCCAAGTTGGGGCACTGCGCGTGCACGGAGCAATGTGCTGTGACACCCTATATGAGTGGTGTGTTAACTAGTACTATTCCTATCAGTTTAATCCCTGTTACGTCCCCTATCCGGGGACGTGTGTCGAATTGATTATTAACCATTGTCGAATTCACAAACCATTACGACATCCTGGAATAATTTAGTTCTGAGCTCTGTACTTGCTTTGTATTGGAATTGATGGGGATTTTTTAAATTGTTTGCATTATTTCTAATAAACTATTAAGAGACTTTATTATGATTTTTTTATTTTATGTATTAAAAACCCACCCATACAACTTAAAAAAAAAAAGAAAATTAATGTTTTTTCTATGAAAAATTATCCAGCCGATCGCTTTTGATCTGATCATAATGAAGCAACGGCCTTATCATCTGGGGTGTGGCAACATTGCCAACACACTCATAGAGGTGATGATCGCTTCATTGTGATACTCAAGCCCCTTCACTATGACAAGGTAACGATCACGAAGGGGAATTGACACTTGTATGTGCCTTTTTTTTTTGTTTTGTTTTTGCAGCCACAGTGCAGCACCAGAGGCCAGAAAAATTAGGCATGTACACATGCCTGAAAAATAATATTATTGTTGCAGCCGCTGGAAAAATTGATGTTTTCAAGGCAGAAAGGTGACTAAAACATTGCGGCTTGAACCCTAGTTGGTGGCGGAGAATTCACGAAAGTCATTCGGTATGCAGACATTAAATACAGCAGCGTGGGGACCATTTTGAGGCCAAGGCATGTCATCAGGCCCTTTGTTAGTCAAACGTATCCCCCACTGTCAGTCCCTTCGGGATCCATGCCTCATTCATCTTAATGAAGGTGAGGTAATCAACACTTTTTTGACCGAGGCAACTTTTTTTGTCAGTGACAATGCCTCCTGCTGCACTGAAGGTCCTTTCTGACAGGACACTTGAAGCGGGGCAGGCCAGAAGTTCTATCGCAAACTGGGATAACTCAGGCCACAGGTCAAGCCTGCACACCCAGTAGTCAAGGGGTTCATCGCTCCTCAGAGTGTCGATATCTGCAGTTAAGGCGAGGTAGTCTGCTACCTGTCAGTCGAGTCCTTCTCTAAGGCTGGATCCCGAAGGGCTGTGGCGATGTGTAGGACTGAAAAAGCTCTGCATGTCCTCCATCACAACACATCTGTAAAGCGTCCTGTCCTTGCCGCCGTGGTCGTGGTAGGAGGAGGATTACTTTCACCTCTTCCCCAGTTAGATTCCCGTTGTGCTGTGACATCCCCCTTATAAGCTGTGTAAAGCATATTTTTTAGTTTTGTTTTGAACTGCTGCATCCTTTCTGACTTTCGGTAAGTTGGTAACATTTCCGCCACTTTCTGCTTATACTGGGTGTCTAGTAGTGTGGCCACCAAGTACAGGTCGTTCTCCTTCATGATTTTTATACGAGGGTCCCTCAACAGACATGACAGCATGAAAGACCCCATTTGCACAAGGTTGGATGCCGAGCTACTCATTGCCCGTTCCTCGTCCTCACTGATGTCATTGACGGTCTGTTCTTCACCCCAGCCATGTACAACACCACAGGTCCCAGATAGGTGACAACAACGAGCACCCTGGGATGCCTGCTGTGGTTGGTCTTCCTCCTCCTCAAAGCCACATTTCTCCTCTGACTCTTCCTCACACTCCTCTTCCAGCGTTGCCGCAGGTCCAGCAAGCGATGATGACAAGGCTGTTTCTGGTGGTGATGGTGACCACAACTCTTCCTCTTCACGCTCATCTACAGCCTGATCCAGCACTCTTCGCAGGGCACGCTCCAGGAAGAAAACAAATGGGATGAGGTCGCTGATGGTGCCTTCGGTGCAACTGACTAGGTTTGTCACCTCCTCAAAAGGACGCATGAGCCTACAGGCATTGCGCATGAGTGTCCAGTAACGCGGCAAAAAAATTCCCGGCTCCGCAGAGGCTTTCCTAGCACCCCGGTCATACAAATACTCGTTGACGGCTTTTTCTTGTTGGAGCAGGTGGTCGAACATTAGGAGTGTTGAATTCCAATGTGTCGGGCTGTCGCAAATCAAGCGCCTCACTGGCATGTTGTTTCGGCGCTGAATGTCTGAAAAGTGCGCCATGGCCGTGTAGGAACGCCTGAAATGGCCACACACCTTCCTGGCCTGCTTGAGGACGTCCTGTAAGCCTGGGTACTTAGACACAAAGCGTTGTACGATGAGATTCAACACGTGTGCCATGCACGGCACATGTGACAACTTGCCCAAATTCAATGCCGCCAACAAATTGCTTCCATTGTCACACACCAATTTGCCGATCTCCAGTTGGTGCGGGGTCAGCCACTGATCCACCTGTACGTTCAGGGCGGACAGGAGTGCTGGTCCGGTGTGGCTCTCTGCTTTCAGGCAAGTCAACCCCAAGACAGCGTGACACTGTCGTATCCGGGATGTGGAATAGCCCCTGGGGAGCTGGGGGGATTCAGTTAATGTGCAGCCAGACACCGCAGCAGAAGAGGACTCAGCCGAGGAGGTTATGGAAGAGGATGGAGTAGGAGGAGTAGAGGAGGTCGCAGTAGGCCTGCCGGCAAGTCGTGGCGGTGTCACCAACTCCGCTGCAGAGCCACGCATTCCATGCTTGTCAGCCGTCAGCAGGTTGACCCAATGTGCAGTGTAGGTGATATACCTGCCCTGACCGTGCTTTGAAGACCAGGTATCAGTGGTCAGATGGACCCTTGCCCCAACACTGCATGCCAGAGATGCCATGACTTCCTTTTCAATCACTGAGTAGAGGTTTGGGATTGCCTTTTTTGAAAAAAAAATTTGTCCGGGTACCTTCCACTGTGGTGTCCCAATAGCGACAAATTTTTTGAAGGCCTCAGACTCCACCAGCTGGTATGGTAAAATCTGGCGGGCTAAGAGTTCCGTCAAGCCAGCTGTCAGACGCGAGGCAAGGGGGTGACTCTGGGACATTGGCTTCCTACGCTCAAACATTTCCTTTACAGACACCTGACTGTGGGCAGATGAGATGGAACTGCTGAAGGTGAGAGGCAGAGTGGCGGGTGGTTGAGAGGGGGCAAGGAGGACAGCAGTGGTTGACGTGGCTGAAGATGCTGGACCAGGAGGAGGATGGTGGCTTTGAGGTTGTGTGCTGCTTCTACTCGTCATCATGTGTTGATCCCATAGGCGTTTGTGATGTGCGATCATGTGCCTTCGCAAAGCAGTTGTACCTAGGTGGGTGTTGGATTTCCCACGACTCGGTTTCTTTTGGCACAGGTTGCAAATGGCATCGCTGTTGTCAGAGGCAGACACACACAAAAAATGCCACACTGCTGAGCTCTTTGCAATGACGGCATTCTGGTGGTGGCAGTAGCATGTGTTGATTGGCATGCTGTCTGGCTGACCCCGGGTGCCGATACATGCTGTCTGACTGTGCCACTAGCTCCTTGTGACGACCTCCCCCTGCTTCCAACTCGTCTCCTCCTTCTCTCTGTCTCCCCTTCTGAACTTTCCCCCTCTTCTTCTTCTCTTCGAGCAGGCACCCACGTGGCATCCACGGACACATCGTCATCATCAACCACTTCACTTGTATCTGACACCTCAGCAAAGGAAGCAGCAGCGGGTACAACATGATCATCATCATCACACTGTACGTCCATGTGTGTAATGCTGCCTGACTGAGACATATCCCTGTTATCTCCATCCTCTGTCAATAATGGTTGCGCATCACTAATTTCATCCAAATGATGTGTAAATAACTCCTCTGAGGGATCAAGTGAAGCGGCTGTGGTAGCTGTGGTGGTAGTGGTGGTGGTGGCGGCAGGCGGGAGAGTGGTAACTTGAGAGCAGGTGACCAAAGCTGAGCTGGAGGAGGATGGTGCGTCAAGGTTCTTAGCGGAAGCTGTTCAAGATTGGGTGTCCTGTGTAAGCCAGTCAACTATTTTCTCAGAATTTTTGGGGTTCAGGGTACGTGGCCTCTGAACACTGGGCATTATTCCAGGGCCAGTGGAAATCACAGCACCACGAACACGACGGCCCATGCGGCGTGGCCTGCCTCTGCCTGTCATTTTTTATTAGATAAGTGTTACTATGCGTGCAAGGTACTGTGCCACCCTATATAAGTGGTGGGCAGTGGGCACAGTACAGTCTGTGTGGGCCTGACACACACTGGCTTGCAAATGAGATTAGATCACAGAAAAAAATTCAATAGAATTTTTTTTTATCTGCGAGGTATTTGTGAGTAAATGACACCCTGTAACGGTATAAGTGGAGGTCTAGCCACCAGCCAGTGGCCACAATACAGTCTGTGTGGGCCTGACACATACGGGCTTGCAACTGTAATTATATCACAGAAAAATATTAAATAGAATTTTTTTTATCTGCAAGGTATTTTCTGTCACACCCTGTATGAATGGTGTGCACACAGTACTGTCTGTGACTGAGCCTGCAGCCTCTCACTCACGGGCAGGCAACTGCAATATATGTATATAAAAAAAAGCAGACTGATGTACCAGCCCTGAAAAGGGCTTTTTGGGGTGCTGTCAGGACGCTGTCCTTACAGCAGATGAGTCTGTGGACACAGAACACTGCCCTAGCTAACGCTTTCCCTATTGAATCAGCAGCAGCAGCACTGTCCCTCCTCTCACTGAGAATGCAGATTCCGAATTAATCTAAAATGGATGCTGTCCAGGAGGTGGGAGGGTCTGGGAGGGAGGGTCTGCTGCTGATTGGCTAGAATGTGTCTGCTGACTGTGAGGTACAGGGTCAAAGTTTACTCAATGATGATGTATAGGGGGCGGACCGAACATCGCATATGTTCGCCCGCCGCGGCGAATGCGAACAAGCTTTGTTCGCCGGGAACTATTCGCCGGCGAACTATTTGGGCCATCTCTATTGATCATCAGTATCTCGCCATTGCAAGGCTTCAAGCAGGATGTTGTCAGACGGAAGTGGCCACTGAACCTAGAGTGTCACAGAGAGTCATCAGCAGGTTGCAACAGAGAGACTGGAAGAGTCACAGAAAGGCAGAGAAGTGGTCGTCCTTTGGCCTCATCCCACACTGATGACCGCTTAATTGTGAACAATGCCCTGTGGAACAGGATGATGAATGTCACTCAACTCCAGGCACATTTAAGGGAGGCGAGAGGCTCCAAAGTGTCATGTCATACTATTTGAAACCATTTACATCAGAGTGGTCTGCATGCTAGACGACTTGCATGGGTACCTGACCACACCACCAGGCACAGTTGTCATTGTCTTGCATGGATCAGGAAGCATCTACGCTGGATGAGGGGCCAGTGGTCCTCAGTGATGTTCACTGATGAAAGTCGATTCACGCTGAGCAAAAATGATGGCCGCCAACGATGTTGGAGACGTCAAGGAGAGCGCTCTACATCAGCCACTGTTGTCACCAGACCAGACTTTGGTGGTGGTGGTGTTACAATGTGGGCAGGTGTGTCAATAGTCAATACTGAACTGCCCTACACTTTGTGAATAGTACAATGACAATACAGTACAGTTTTGGATTGAGAGGCATATATAGCAGAGGCAATGAAGCAATTGAATGATAATGATGTATATAAAAAATTAAAAGGAAATCCTACTCCTTTATTTATGAAGGAACTTAGAAAGTTATTGAATGAGTTCATTCAAAGTGGAATTATAGAAGAACAAATTGCAAATACCCTAGTATGTGAAAGTCCAAAAGTGCCAATACTATATTTATTGCCTAAAATCGATAAAGACAGATTGAACCCCCCTGTACGTCCTATAGTTTCCTGCATTGGTTTATTGTTGCACCCTATAGCAATTTATGTAGACTCTTTCTTACAGTGAAAAGTAAAAACACTACAGAGATGTCTATCTGATACTACAGATTTTTTGAGACAACTAGAAAAAGAGAGATGCGATAATGTCACCTTTTTATGTACATTAGATGTACAGTCGTGGCCAAAAGTTTTGAGAATGACACAAATATTAGTTTTCACAAAGTTTAATGCTAAACTGCTTTTAGATCTTTGTTTCAGTTGTTTCTGTGATGTAGTGAAATATAATTACACGCACTTCATACGTTTCAAAGGCTTTTATCGACAATTACATGACATTTATGCAAAGAGTCAGTATTTGCAGTGTTGGCCCTTCTTTTTCAGGACCTCTGCAATTCGACTGGACATGCTCTCAATCAACTTCTGGGCCAATTCCTGACTGATAGCAACCCATTCTTTCATAATCACTTCTTGGAGTTTGTCAGAATTAGTGGGTTTTTGTTTGTCCACCCGCCTCTTGAGGATTGACCACAAGTTCTCAATGGGATTAAGATCTGGGGAGTTTTCAGGCCATGGACCCAAAATGTCAACGTTTTGGTCCCCGAGCCACTTAGTTATCACTTTTGCCTTATGGCACGGTGCTCCATCGTGCTGGAAAATGCATTGTTCTTCACCAAACTGTTGTTGGATTGTTGGAAGAAGTTGCTGTTGGAGGGTGTTTTGGTACCATTCTTTATTCATGGCTGTGTTTTTGGGCAAAATTGTGAGTGAGCCCACTCCCTTGGATGAGAAGCAACCCCACACATGACTGGTCTCAAGATGCTTTACTGTTGGCATGACACAGGACTGATGGTAGCGCTCACCTTTTCTTCTCCGGACAAGCCTTTTCCCAGATGCCCCAAACAATGGGAAAGAGGCTTCATCGGAGAATATGACTTTGCCCCAGTCCTCAGCAGTCCATTCACCATACTTTCTGCAGAAGATCAATCTGTCCCTGATGTTTTTTTTTGAGAGAAGTGGCTTCTTTGCTGCCCTTCTTGACACCAGGCCATCTTCCAAAAGTCTTTGCCTCACTGTGCATGCAGATGCGCTCACACCTGCCTGCTGCCATTCCTGAGCAAGCTCTGCACTGGTGGCACTCCGATCCCGCAGCTGAATCCTCGTGCTTGCTGGACTTTCTTGGACGCCCTGAAGCCTTCTTAACAAGAATTGAACCTCTTTCTTCAAAGTTCTTGATGATCCTATAAATTGTTGATTGAGGTGCAATCTTAGTAGCCACAATATCCTTGCCTGTGAAGCCATTTTTATGCAACGCAATGATGGCTGCACGCGTTTCTTTGCAGGTCACCATGGAAGAACAATGATTTCAAGCATCACCCTCCTTTTAACATGTCAAGTCTGCCATTTTAACCCAATCAGCCTGACATAATGATCTCCAGCCTTGTGCTCGTCAACATTCTCACCTGAGTTAACAAGACGATTACTGAAATGATCTCAGCAGGTCCTTTAATGACAGCAATGAAATGCAGTGGAAAGGTTTTTTGGGGATTAAGTTAATTTTCATGGCAAAGAAGGACTATGCAATTCCTCTGATCACTCTTCATAACATTCTGGAGTATATGCAAATTGCTATTATAAAAACTTAAGCAGCAACTTTTCCAATTTCCAATATTTATCTAATTCTCAAAACTTTTGGCCACGACTGTACAGAGATTGTGCACTAATATTCCCCAACATGAAGGACTCCGATGCGTCAGGGAGATATTGATGCAGGATGTCAGTCTGGACAACTGCACGATCGCCATCCTGATGACATTATTGGAGTTCGTATGCATTCTGTTTCCGTATTTCCGTTCCGTTGAAAGATAGAACATTTTATATTATTGCCCGCAAATCACATTCCGTGGCTCCATTCAAGTTAATGATTCTGCAAAAAAACTGAACACATACGGAATGTACTCCGTGTGTCTTCAGTATCCGTTCTGTTTTTGCCAAACCATCCATTGAAAATTTTATGCCCAGCCCAATTTTTTCTATGTAATTACTGTATACTGTATATGCCATATGGAAAAACAGAAACATAACGGAAACAAAAAACACAACAACGGATCCATGAAAAACGGACCTCAAAATACTGAAAAAGCCATACGGTTGTGTGAAAAAGGCCTAATACTATACAGTTCCTAGATGTAGAGATTAAGAAAGGAGACAATTGGAGATTTAATACTACACTATATACCAAGCCAACTGATCGAAATAATATATTGCTACATTCCAGCTATCATGCCCCACACGTATTTGAAAATATACCAAAAGGTCAATTTATTAGAGCAAAACATATCTCTAAAACGGACCGAGTATGACAAGCATAAAAAAACATTAGCTAAAAAATTCACCGATCATGGTTACCCAGGGAGACTGATTAAAAATATTAATAGTGAAGTAGATAAAATTTCACGTGAAGATCTATTAGTCAGAAAATAATAAATAAATATTGGGGATCATTAAAATACGATCAAAAATATGGCAATTTATTTAAAGAAAAACATAGTTTTTCATATCGGAGAGGTAGAACTGTAGGGAATACACTTATCAGAGGTGACATCTAGGGATGAGCGAATCGACTTCGGATGAAATATCCAAAGTCGATTCACATAAAACTTCATTTCAATACTGTACGGAGAGAGCGCTCTGTACAGTATTAAAATGTATTGGCTCCGATGAGCCGAAGTTATTACTTTGCGAAGTCTCGCGAAACTTCGGGTAATAACTTCAAAAATTAATTTCTACTGTTAAAAAGTGTTGAGCGCGAATATTCTAAAAGCAAATTTTTATCTCGAGTATCGCAACTTCGATAATTCGCAAATATTTTGAATATAGTGCTATATATTTGTTTTTTAGAATATTCTGCATTTTTTTCCATCTGAAGTCATGATTCCTCCTTGCTTAAATTGCTTTTGGGCCAATCGTGTTCAGATGGAAAAAAAAAGACGAATATTCTAAAAAAGAATATATAGCACTATATTCTATAGTGCTATATATTAGCTTTTGATCCACGCCTGTATTGATCGCGTAATATTCGCATGTTACGCGATCATTACCTTGCCGATTTTCAAGTAAAAAATAAAGAATGTAGAATATAACGAATATTAAAATTTGCGAATATTCAACGAATATTCTACAAAATATTCGCGAAATTTTTCGCGAAATTTTTTTACGGTAGAAATTCATTTCTCAAGTTATTACCCGAAGTCTCGCGAGACTTCGTGAAGTAATAACTTCAGCTCATAGGAGCCAATACATTCTAATACTGTACGGAACGCTCACTCCGTACAGTATTCTAAGGAAGTTTTATGATTCGCTCATCCCTAGTCCTATTGATACCTTCACATTTGTGTCTGTACAGTATTGAAACAAAGTTTTATGCGAATAGACTTCGGATGTTTCATCCGAAGTCGATTCGCTCATCCCTAGTGACATCAGAACAAAAATAACAAACAAACTTTTTTTAGCTGCAAGAAAGAAAGGAACCTTCCCAGGTTTATCCTGTACTAACTGCAATTCCATTTTAAAAGGAGATTCGATATATCACCCAAGACAGGGATATAAAATCTCAATGCGCCATTTTTCTACATGTATGATAAAAAATGTTGTTTACGGCATTCGATGTCCATGTAGTTTATGGTACATAAATTACAAAAAGAGACAATAAATGTACGATTAAATGAACATAAATCTAATATTAGATGATATATGGAAATGCAGGAGGTGAATGCGCGTGAAATAAAGGAAAACAAGTATAGCGAAACTACATTGTTGCAACACTGTTATGAAATGAAACATAAATGGCATAATAGTGTTGGATTACATTAATGAATGTGGATATAATTGTGGAGCCTGAGTGAGGTTGTGATACCGGTCGTGGTATACTGCAGGTGGAGCAACAGTCGATGATTGTATTACAGTGACAAGCCCATACTACTTGAATAACATCATTAATCCAGGCATTGTGCCTCTGCATGAACAACACAGGCCTAATTTCATCTTCATGGAGGACAATGTGGCAGCTCATCTAGGTCACATCAATAGGGAACGGCTCCAGGAGACTGGGGGACCTCAAATGGAGTGGTTTGCACTTTCTCCAGACCTGAATCCCATTGAAAACCTATGGGATCAGCTGAGTCGTCGTGTAGAGGCGCGTAAGTACCCCAGAACCTCAATGACCTGAGGGCCGCCCTTTAAGTAGAGTGGGATGCCATGTCTCAGCAGACAATAAGGCGACTTGCGAATCGCAGGAGACGTCGTTGTCAAGCTGGAATTGATGCTCAAGGCCACATGACAAGAATGTGTGGCGGTATACCCAGCACTGGTGTGGGCTTTTGTTTCAATAAATTGTCTGAGATGAGGAAATCACCATTGCTGCTTCTACTTAAAGGGAACCTGTCACCTGGATTTTGTGTATAGAGCTGAGGACATTGACTGCTAGATGGCCGCTAGCCCATCCGCAATACCCAGTCCCCATAGCTCTCTGTGCTTTTATTGTGTCAAAAAAACGATTTTATATATATGTAAATGAGGCTACTAACGTTTCCGGGGCCCAGCTACGCCTACTGTGAAGTAGCCCAGCACCGCCCCGCATACTCCGAATCTCCTCCTTGCTCCACGACGTCACAAAGCTCTAGAGCGCTCTAGCTTTGTGACGTCGGGGAGCAAGGAGGAGATTCGGAGTATGCTGGGCGGTGCTGGGCTCAGAGTCAGAGAACGCTGGACTCATCTCTGAAGCATGGAGGAGACAGATCTAAGGTTAATTTACATATATATAAAATAGTTTTTTTTTACACAATAAAAGCACAAAGAGCTATGGGGATTGGATATTGCGGATGTGCTAGTGGCGATATAGCAGCCCGTGTCGTCAGCTCTATACCCAAAATCCAGGTGACAGGTTCCCTTTATATACCCGACTTTCATGATATAATATCACTGGAGCCGGAACTTTTTATGTTTTCCATAAATTTCACCTGAAAGCCAAATATTTTTTATGAGTAGTATAAGTGATAGCCAGCATGGTTTTACCAAAAGTCAGACTAATTTCATTAGTTTTTCTGAAGAGGTGAGTAGAAGCATGGACAGAGGGGTGGCTGAGGATATCAGTGAGGTGAGAAGAAGCCTGTGCAGAGGTTGGGAGTGGTAGTGGCCCTGATGAAGTGTTGCTGTGTCACAGTGTCCTACCTCAGGCCATCGCTCCCTGGGGTGAATTGAAGGAACCGGGCAGAGATTCTAGTCTTTGTAGTAATAGTAACGTAGTATATAAGGCCGAAAAAAGACATTTGTCCATCCAGTTCAGCCTGTTATCCTGCAAGTTGATCCAGAGTAAGGCAAAAAAAAAAACAGTGAGGTAGAAGCCAATTTTCCTCACTTTAGGGGAAAAAATTCCTTCCCGACTCCAATCAGGCATCAGAATAACTCCCTGGATCAACGACCCCTCTCTAGTAGCTATAGCCTGTAATATTATTACACTCCAGAAATACATCCAGGCCCCTCTTGAATTCCTTTATTGTACTCACCATCACCACCTCCTCAGGCAGATAGTTCCATAGTCTCACTGCTCTTACTGTAAAGAATCCTCTTCTATATTTGTGTACAAACCTTCTTTCCTCCAGACGCAGAGGATGTCCCCTCGTCACAGTCACAGTCCTGGGGATACATAGATGATGGGAGTGATCTCTGTACTGACCCCTGATATAGTTATACATAGTAATTAGATCTCCCCTCAGTCGTCTTTTTTCTAAAGTGAATAACCCTAATGTTGATAATCTTTCAGGGTACTGTAGTCCGCACATTCCAGTTATTACTTTAGTTGCCCTCCTCTGAACCCTCTCCAGTTCTGCTATGTCTACCTTGATAACAGGAGCCCAGAACTGTACACAGTACTCCATGTGTGGTCTGACTAGTGATTTGTAAAGTGGTAGGACTATGTTCTCATCACGGGCATCTATGCCCCTTTTGATGCAACCCATTATCTTATTGGTCTTGGCAGCAGCTGCCTGACACTGGTTTTTACTGCTTAATTTGCGGTTTATTAAAATTCCTAGATCCTTTTCCATGTCAGTGTTACCGAGTGTTTTACCATTTAGTATGTACGGGTGACTTGCATTATTCCTTCCCATGTGCATAACTTTACATTTGTCAGTGTTAAACCTCATCTGCCACTTCTCTGCCCAAGCCTCTAATCTATCCAGATCCATCTGTAGCAGTATACTGTCCTCTGTAGTGTATATATATACAGTATACTGTCCTCTGTAGTATATATATATATACAGTACACTGTCCTCTGTAGTATATATACAGTATACTGTCCTCTGTAGTATATATACAGTATACTGTCCTCTATAGTATATATACAGTATACTGTCCTCTATAGTATATATACAGTATACTGTCCTCTGTAGTATATATACAGTATACTGTCCTCTGTAGTATATACACAGTATACTGTCTTCTTCAGTGTTAATTATTTACACAGTTTAGTGTCATCTGCAAAAATGGATATTTTACTGTGCAATCCTTCTACAAGATCATTAATAAATATATTTAAGATAATAGGGCCCAATACTGACCCCTGAGGTACCCCACTAGTGACAGTGACCCAATCTGAGTGTGTACCATTAATAACCACCCTCTGTTTTCTATCATTGAGCCAGTTACTTACCCACCTACAGACATTTTCTCCCAGTCCGAGCATTCTCATTTTATATACTAACCTTTCATGCGGTACAGTGTCAAATGCTTTGGAGAAGTCCAGATACACGACATCCATTAATTCACCGCTGTCAAGTCTAGAACTTACCTCCTCATAGACACTAATTAAATTTGTTTGACATGACTGATCCCTCATAAAGCCATGCTGATATGGTTTTATTTGCTTATTTTCATTGAGATCCTCCAAGATAGCATCTCTTAGAAAATCTTCAAACTGTTTACCCATAACAGATGTTAAACTTACCGGCCTATAGTTTCCGGGCTCTGTTTTTGGACTCTTTTTGAATATTGGCGCCACATTTGCTATGCGCCAATCCTGTGGAACACTCCCTGTCAGTATAGAGTCTGTAAATATCAGAAATAAGGGTCTGGCTATGACATAACTTAATTCTCTTAGGATACGGGGTGTATGCCATCTGGTCCTGGCGATTTGTCTATTTTAATCTTTTTAAATCGCTGTTGTACTTCTTCCTGGGTCAGACAGGGCACTTTTAATGGGGAATTTACTTTTACATTCTGCATTTCATCTGACAGTTTATTTTTCTCAGTGAATACAGTGGAGAAAAAAATATTTAATAGCTTTGTTTTCTCCTCATCGCTCTCTGCAACTCCCCCCTCATCACTCTGTAAAGGGCCGACACCATCATATTTATACTTTTTACCATTTATATAATTGAAAAACATTTTAGGGTTAGTTTCTAGTTTGGCTGCTTTTATTTGTTTTTTACATATTCTATTTTTTTCCTTATAGTTTATCAGTGCTCCCTCGCTCCCCTCCTGTTTTATGGATTTAAATGCTTTCTTTTTGTCATTTATTGCTTTCTTATATCCACATTGGTTTATTCTTGTTCCGTAACCATTTATACCTATAAGGTATTAAACTCTCACAATTACATTTTAGGAGGCTTTTAAAAATATACAATTTTGTGGCGGTATTTTTTTTTTTGAGGACTTTTTCCCAGTTAGTTACGCCTATGGCCTCTCTTAGTTGGCTAAATTTAGCTTTTTTGAAGTTTGGTATTTTTGTTCCTCCCTGTAGAAATGCTCGTTTGAAGGATAATTGGAAGGTTATTACTTTATGGTCAACATTTCCCAGGTGTCCCCCAGCCTGCACATCTGTTCTGTCAGGTCTAGTGCTAAATCATATCCAGCAGCAGTTCGTTCAAAGTGTAATTTCTCCTCCCAGATAATGGGGTATTGAGGCTGGCAATGCAGCATATGACACTCAGAAATTTGCTAGCTGACAATGTCTCACACTAGATTACCTTCCCTATGGCTTTGCTCTGGCACTCGTGTCTGTAGGTGAGGGGGGGGGGATGATTCTTTTGTATAAATATATAAATGGCCAATCCTAAAAGTATGGTGAAAACATGATCCATATGAAATTATCTCTGCCTCTGTACACTGCCTCCGCCTGAAGCAGAAAAAGTTCAGTCTCCAGAGGCAACAAGTCTTCTTCACCATCATTCACAGTGGATGGCTTAAAAAAAAAGATTAAAGTAGCACTTAACATTCATTAAACTTTTGATATGTTATAGGGACATATCAAAAGTTTAGATCAGTGAGGTCTGAGTGCTGAGAACCCCAAAAATCTCTAGAACGAGAGGAGAGAAGCATGCGCTTAGTGCACTGTCTCTCCTCACTGCACAAGATGGGAACAAGACGGGTCCACAGACTTTCTATTGAGTCCGTCTCCCTTCCTGTCCTGCAGTGAGAAGAGACAGCGCACTTACAACACAATTCTTCCTTTAATGCCACAGCTTGTAACAGAAGATATGGCTGGCGACAGTTGAAGATTTAAAGTGAGCACGTGTGACCACCTCAATGAGGTGGACGTAGAAATACGGCAAATAACAAACAGCAGGTGGTGCTATACAGATAGATTTTATTGATTAACTCAATGGTTATGCTAAATTTTTAATTACATACAATTACTAAAGTATTCAAATCCAGATACTAGTTTGAAAACTGTAGAATATTTTTTATGGCACAACCCCTTTAAGTGTATAGCGCTTATCCAGAGTTGCAAGAGAGAAGCACGATAAACACAGAGAGAAGCTGTTATGGACGGAATGGAAACTAAAAGTGGTAGAAAGTGTGGCCAAGCCATGTAAGTGGGGGGTTTTGCAGGGCAATATGTACATTTTATTGATATCATTTTGGTATGTATATGGATTTTTGATTACTTTTTATAATTTTTTTGGGAGGTGAGGCAACAGAAAAACCCAGCAAACCTGCCATTTAGATTTTTTTCCCATTATGGAAAAGGACATCACAGTTGTACAGTACTGTCAGATTCCACAGAAGGGAGACGTCCCCTGCTTCTGAGTGAAATGAATCTAGCTGTGCAGCTGAAACAGGAAATAATATGACTGAGGAAGACATGTACTTTCATAGTTATGATTGTATGGAGATGCATAGCCATTATGCAAACTTTTTTGAAATCTCAGGAATGCTTTGAAAAAACGTATAATCCTGTCCCAAATCTGTAACATTGAGTTCTGCCATCCACCTAATAATTTAAAAGAAATCAAGCCATTCCCATATTGGAGGAAGAATCTCAAAAGAACCTTTAATGCAGATAAAGAGCAAAGAAGCGTGGACAAGATTGCCATCTCAACATGTATTAGCTGAATCAAGCATTTTGTCATATAGGGCAGTGGTCTCCAACCTTTTTTGCACCAAGGACAAGTTTCATGCAAGACAATTTTCCCAGGGACCAGGTGGGGGGGAGGGGTTGGTGGTTCTGGGGCGGGGCTTAGGGGTTGGGCGGGGCTTATATATATTTTTTTTTCTGTTACGGTGCTCACCACATCAATTTTTTTTTGATATTTTAATAGTTTGGAGTTTTCAGACGTGGCGATATGTAATATGTTTATTTATTTATTGTTTATATATATATTTTATTTAAAATTGGGAAAGGGGGTGATTTATACTTAATATTTTGGTGTTTTTTTTTTTCACTTTTTTTTTTTTTTTACTTTAATTTAAAATATTTCCCCCCTTAGGGGCTAGAACCTGGCATCTCTTCATCCCTTGTCCTATTCACCCTGATAGAGCTCTATTAGAGTGAATAGGACTTCACACTGTCCCTGCTGCCCTGTGCATAGTACACACAGCAGCAGGGAGATTACCATGGCAGCCAGGGCTTCAGTAACGTCCTGGCTGCCATGGTAACCGATCGGAGCCCCAGGATTACACTGTTGGGGCTCCGATCAGAAGCTGCCACTGCCACCAATTAGGAGGGGAGAGGGGACCCTGTGGCCACTGCCACCAATGATTATGCCACCAATGATAATTAACCTTTAATACAGATACAGGAGGCGGGTGCGGCAGAATCACATAGCCGGCACCCGACCTCTGACAGGGAGCTGCGATCAGCAGCAGTTAACCCCTCAGATGCCGCACCTGCCTCCTGTCTCTGTAAGAGGACCTGTCATGGGTCCATACTTTATTAACTAAGTAGCAGGACATGTAGAGCGGTGGCCAAGGATTTCCCTGCACTTACTATCCTTCCTGGGTGCCGTTCCGTTCGCCCACTGTGGACCCGTTACCGTCTCCCACACTGTATGCTTATTACTACTATCCGAACATCATGGAGGAGACATCAGCTTCTCCCCCTGGGCGTTCCTTTTCCCTGGCTGTAGCACTCTCCAATCGCAGCGCAGAGCGCTACAGCCAGGGAGAAGGAACGCCCAGGGACAGAAGCTGATGTCTCCTCCATGGTGTTCCCATAGTAGTAATTAGCATACAGCGCGGGAGACGGTAAATGGGGCCACAGTGGGCGAACGGAGCGACGCCCAGGAATAATAGTAAGTGCAGGGAAATCCCTGGGCGCCACTCTACATGTCCTGCTACTTAGTTAATAAAGTCCAGACTCACGAAAGGTCCTCTGGTTAATTATCATTGGTGGCACAGTGGCCACAGTCCCTTTCCTCCTCCGCCCACTCTCTCTTCATTGGTGGCAGTGGCTGGCTGGCATCACAGTTGGAAGGAAGGAACGCTCTCCTTCCTTCCTACTGTACACTGTGTGTGTGATGTGCGCATCGGGCGTGCATGCGGCTGGCGTCTCCGCTCCTCAGCAAACAATCTTCCAGGGCCCGGGGGTTGGGGATCACTGATATAGGGCATTGATGGAATAACAGGTTAGCGAGTCATCGTGCCCTTCTCAGCCCTACTTCTTCAGCGTACATCTGGACAGGTTAGGTAGAAGGGAAGATATGAATTACAGCAGGGGTGTTGTACTAGCAGATAAATATTATATCATTATTTTCCTGGAGCATACAGACTTATGAACTAGTATGACTGTGCAGGAGAAAAAGTTTGGTTTAACGAATGGAAAGAAAATCCATCCATGCCCTACAGCAGTCTGTGGACTAGAGGCACCATATGAACCGGAGGAGAAGGCTGCAGACATAGGGATTGAAAACTGGTGGAATGCCTAGACAAATTGGTTATTGGACCCAAAGGCTCGAGCAAACTATAGAGCTGAGCATAACTGCAGCCAGGCCCTTCCTACTGGGAAAGACTCCAAGGGGCGGATTGAAGATGCCCTCGCAAAGGCCCAGAATGTTCAATCTACACATGCCTAAAGGAATGTGAGTTCTTTTATACATATTAAGAACCGATTTCTGGACAAAACATTTCTCACTTATTTTCGACCAAAATATTTTTCGCATTCTGAACATGAAAATGGCTTCTCCCCTGTGTGAGTTCTTTGAGAAGTAAAAAGAACTAATTTCTGACCAAAACATTTCCCACATTCTGAACATGAAGATGGCTCCTCTCTTGTATGAACACTTAGATGTTCCATAAGACTTGATTTATAACTAAACCATTTCCCACATTAGGACATAAAATTTGTTTTTCTCCTCTGTGAGTTCTCTTATGCGTATTAAGACCAGATTTCTGGGCAAAACATTTCCCACATTCAGGACATGAAAATGGCTTCTCCCCTGTGTGAATTCTCTTATGTTCAACAAGAACGGATTTCCGACCAAAACACTTTCCGCAATCTGAACATGAAAACGGCTTCTCCCCTGTGTGAATTCTTCGATGTTCCATAAGACTTGATTTATGACTAAACCATTTCCCACATTCAGGACATGAAAATGGCGTCTCCCCTGAGTGAGTTTTCTGATGTTCAACAAGAACTGATTTGAGTC
This sequence comes from Bufo bufo, assembly GCF_905171765.1. Classification (NCBI taxonomy): domain Eukaryota; kingdom Metazoa; phylum Chordata; class Amphibia; order Anura; family Bufonidae; genus Bufo; species Bufo bufo. Next base: position 613,319,035 of record NC_053392.1, read on the forward strand.
TAAAACATTTCCCACAATCTGAACATGCAAATGGCCGCTCTCCTGTGTGGATTCTTCGATGTTTCACAAGATTTCTTTTCTGACTAAAACAGTTTCCACATTCAGGACATGAAAATGGCTTCTCTCCTGTGTGAGTTCTCTGATGTTCAACAAGAATTGATTTCTGTCCAAAACATTTCCCACATGCTGAACATGAAAATGGCTTTTTCTCAGCGTGAGTTCTCTGATGAGTTAGAAGAACTGATTTCTGATCAAAACATTTCCCACATTCAGAACATGAAAATGGCTTCTCTCCTGTGTGAATTCTTAGATGTCGCACAAATTGTGATTTCTGACCAAAACATTTCCCACAATCAGGACATGAATATGGCTTCTCTCCTCTATGGATTCTCTTATGTATAACAAGAGTAGATTGTTTTCCAAAACTTGTCCCACATTCTGAACATAAGAATGGCTTCTCCCCTGTGTGAATTCTTAAATGTTCCACAAGATTTATTTTCTGACTAAAACATTTCCCACATTCAGGGCATAAAAATGGCTTCTCCCCTGTGTGAGTTCTTAGATGTTCCACAAGATTTGATTTCTGACTAAAACTTTTTCCACATTCTGAGCATAAAAAAGGCTTCTCTCCTGTGTGAGTTCTTAGATGTTCCACAACACCTGATTTCTTTGAAAAACATTTGCCACATTCCGGACATGAAAATGGTTTCTTGTGAACAGTGGGATTGGTGGATAGATCTCCGCTGTGAGAGTCTAAGGGTACATTAGTAGTTATTGAATTAGCTTGTGTGGCATTGTTATCTTCTACTTCTCTGCATAAAAGATGTCCATCTGAGTCTCTCATTTCGTCCTCATCTGGAAAAAAAATATGTTCTTATTCTCTCAAAGTAATTGATCTTTTTTTATTAACCAATCGAACAAGCAAAGAAACAACGTACAGTATGTAGGAGATGGAAGAAAATGGAATAGTGTACAATTTCAGTAATAAATCACAAGCTTTAAAGGGGTTGTCTGGGTTCAGAGCCTTTTTAACCCAGGCAGGGGAGCATCAGAGCATTTCATGCTACCCCTTGCTCTGCGCTCAATCGCGCAGGGCAGGGGCTTTTTTTCATTCAATCCGGTGACATACCAGGTCTCTGATTGGTGGAGGTTTCCGCTTAGCAGTGTTCCTGGTGAAGTCACCGCCACTAATGGGCAGGCTTTAGCACTGAACAGGCTAGGGCACCACTAAAGCCCGCCCATTAGTGCCGGTGACGTCACCAGCAACACTGCTAGATGGAAGCCTCCGCCTATCAGTGTAAAAAATATAAACAAACAGCCCTTGCCCTGCGCGATACAGCGTAGGGCAAGGGAGAGCATCGGAGCATGAAATGCTCTGATGCTCCCCTCAGAGGGGCTGCCTAGGTGAAAAAGGGGATATGTCTGGGTTCAGCTCTAAACCTGGACAACCCCTTTAAGTAAAGAAATAGCTTGTTTATTAGTGGATAATTCTGATGTGATTTTGTTAGAGAACAGAGGTCTCCAGGGGATCAACATACATTTCCTGATTAGGACTAACCACGAGATTGTGGAGTCTTAGCGGCAGATTAATATAATTCAATGATTTTTCTAGATACTTGATTAATGTGTATTTGTCGGCTTCAATATGTTATGACCAACAAAACACTTTTAATGACCATGAGATCAGAGGAAGGTGGATCAAAGGTTAATTGCATTAGATATTCATGCTCATACGTGCTAAAAAAAAAATTGGAACAATTAACTATCATGAAGTATAAAGAGGTGGAAGTCTTCCTGAGGCTACTTTCACATTGGCATTTTGGTTTCCGTTTCTGAGATCCGTTCAGGGCTCTCACAAGCGGTCCAAAACGGATCAGTTTTGCCCTAATGCATTCTGAATGGAAAAGGATCCGCTCAGAATGCATCAGTTTGCCTCCGTTCCGTCTTCGCTTGCAGCGTTTTGGTGTCCGCCTGACGATGCGGAGGCAAGCGGATCCCGTTTTCACGGACACAATAGAAGACGGATCCGTCCTCATTGACTTTCAATGGTGTTCTATGTTAAAGATAATACAAACTGATCCGTTCTGAACGGATGCATGCGGTTGTATTATCTGAATGGATCCATCTGGGCAGATCCATGACGGATCCGCGAGTGTGAAAGTAGCCTAACGCATATTGATGTTTGGAGGTTGTCAGATGACAAGAACTTTTAACCAATGAAGAACTGCGGTGTACAGGAGGCGGGACTTTTCTTACATATGGTAATGTTCTAATGTGGTTATAGAAATGAATATTAATGTATCAATGATGTAATATAATGTGAAACATTGATGTCTATTGACTACTAACGATCTCTCCTCTGGGTATAAGAACCTATTACATACTAGCATTACATATCAGACCCCACTTCGCCTTGTCGCCATGTCCTGCCTTGCTGCCCTGTCTCTAATAAACATGTAAGAACTTTCCCAAGAAGAATTTGTCTCAAGAATGTTGTATGGTTGTGGACAATTTCCAACACAGGCCTCTTCTTCCTAAGCTGGCTAGAACCGTCGGGTCAGAGAGGAGGACTCACAGCATGAGACAACAAGGCAGGGCGCAGCAACTGTCTGCAGCGTCTGGTCTTTCATGTCTTCCTCTCCTCTACCTTATTTCGTGCTCCTGACCTCTCCATGACTGCTCTAGTATTCGAGGGGGATGTCTAACACAATCTGCCAAATGAGGAGGCTGCCTGTAAGACAGCTCATGAGCGTAGAAGGTTAGATTTGTGTTAGTAGTAATGACAGATGAGTAACAGGTAGTTTATTTTTAAGACATTTCCTATAGTTTTGCCCTTTTTTTTACAGATTTAGGTCTATGCAAATCACATCATTTTGGCACATAATAATCCTACCCACCGGTGGGGGTCGGGGGGGGGGAGGACATTCAACAGTTTTCTATGGGGTTCAGCCTTTCCTAGTTACCCCTCAAACTAAATTTTTGAAAGGCTCTTACCTTTCACGGATATGGGTTTTTCAAGTCCACTTGTTCCACCAGAAATTTCCTGCAAGATTAAAGATAAAGGCACCTAGATGAGGCTATATCCAGGAGAAGGTCAAAAACATCTAGAAGACACGAACCAAAAGGAGAAGGATCTCCTCAAGTGGTGACTTTCAGACAAGTATTTTACACATCAACTGAAATGTTCCTGTCATTTCTCTTCATGAATTGATCTGATCCTATCCTGGAGGGGGCGCCGTGCTCATCACCTCCGGTTCTTACATTGTTCAGTAATGTCACCGCTTTTACAGTAGAGAAGCCTTTTATCAACACTGGAGACGGAACCTTTTTTCCTCCAGGAAGACAGCGCTCACTCTTTGCTTTGTGACAATCTAAGCTGCTCACAGTATTTCTTACATTTATTTATTTGTACAATTTGTCTGGTTCTAATACCAGAAATACCCATATTTTCACCCAGGCACCCTGATGTTAGCATGCTCCAATGCGCTCACTTGCCCCGCACTAGATCGCGCAGGGCAAGAGCTCTTTTGTTTACAATAACACACTGCCCGGCGGAGGCTTCCACCCGGCTCTGATGGGCGGGCTTTAGCGCTGCCCTAGCCGTTTTACTGGCTAGGGCAGCGCTAAAGCCCGCCCATCAGTGCCTGTGACATCACCGAACACACTCTCGGGTGGAAGCCTGAGAGCTCTTGCCCTGCGCAATCTAGTGCGGGGCAAGTGAGCGCATTGGAGCATGCTAACATCAGGGTGCCTGGGTGAAAATATGGGTATTCCTGACAGCCCCATGGAGAGTCCGCTTCGTCACCGCAACTCCTGAAAATGCCTTTGCTCTGCCTTAGAAGCAGCTGACTGGCATTGTGCCGTTAGTCTATGATTTAATCCACACTGAATCTCAATTGCCAAGTGGATGTCTGAAGAGGTAGAGGTTTAAAGGTGTCCTCCTCGGATTTAAACAGGATGAGTGACAAGTGTCTGATCGGTGGGGGCCCAGTGTTCAAACAAGCGCACTATTGCTCCATTCACCTCTATGGGACTGCTGGAGATAGCCACCTGTCTATCCTTCGGCAGTCCCACAGAGTCTGAATGGAGCAGTGGCTCACATGCTTGTCCGCCACTTCATCAATTTTAGGGGGGGGCCCACTAGGGTACGGGTTATTCGTTCTCATGATCGGTGTGGGTCCCAGCATTAGGTAGGGGATAACCCCTGGATACGAGCAGTATATAATGTGATGGAAAAATGAATCCAGACAGCAAAGGAGGCAATATGGAGAATCACAATACATTAGGAAGTGTCTTGTATTAACTCTCTCTACATGATAAATGCCATTTGCTGAAGTGAGAGGACCCCTTTAAATCTTGGACAACCCTGTTAAAGGGAATCTGTTTTCTTAATGAAGCGCAGTACTTTATATGTCTATTACTTCCTCCTGTTCGCACGCTGTACCAACACTAAGCTCTGCTGCAGGACATTTCCAGGACTTACTGGAGAGGACCTCCTGGAGGCAACTTCATGTGTTCTCTCAATGTATGACATTGGAGCTTTGAGGTGGAACAAAGGCGTGGGGTGGGGGGGGGAGGGCAAAATACTCATCGGAGGTCAGTGTCAGTAATACTGCAGTTATTAGTAAAGGTGACAGATTCCCTTTAACACAATTGTTTATGAAACCAGAGGACCATGAGTAGCCAATAACCAGATGCAGGAGCCTACAGTATACTCCACTGCTGCTGGGGGAGGTCAGTAGACGGAGCGTACAGTATACTCCACTGCTGGGGGAGGTCAGTAGACGGAGCGTACAGTATACTCCACTGCTGGGGGAGGTCAGTAGATGGAGCGTACAGTATACTCCACTGCTGGGGGAGGTCAGTAGATGGAGCGTACAGTATACTCCACTGCTGCAGGGGGAGGTCAGTAGACGGAGCGTACAGTATACTCCACTGCTGCTGGGGGAGGTCAGTAGATGGAGCGTACAGTATACTCCACTGCTGCTGGGGGAGGTCAGTAGACGGAGCGTACAGTATACTCCACTGCTGCTGGGGGAGGTCAGTAGATGGAGCGTACAGTATACTCCACTGCTGCTGGGGGAGGTCAGTAGACGGAGCGTACAGTATACTCCACTGCTGGGGGAGGTCAGTAGATGGAGCGTACAGTATACTCCACTGCTGCTGGGGGAGGTCAGTAGACGGAGCGTACAGTATACTCCACTGCTGCTGGGGGAGGTCAGTAGACGGAGCGTACAGTATACTCCACTGCTGCTGGGGGAGGTCAGTAGACGGAGCGTACAGTATACTCCACTGCTGCTGGGGGAGGTCAGTAGATGGAGCGTACAGTATACTCCACTGCTGCTGGGGGAGGTCAGTAGACGGAGCGTACAGTATACTCCACTGCTGGGGGAGGTCAGTAGACGGAGCGTACAGTATACTCCACTGCTGGGGGAGGTCAGTAGACGGAGCGTACAGTATACTCCACTGCTGCTGGGGGAGGTCAGTAGATGGAGCGTACAGTATACTCCACTGCTGGGGGAGGTCAGTAGATGGAGCGTACAGTATACTCCACTGCTGGGGGAGGTCAGTAGACGGAGCGTACAGTATACTCCACTGCTGCTGGGGGGGTCAGTAGACGGAGCGTACAGTATACTCCACTGCTGGGGGAGGTCAGTAGATGGAGCGTACAGTATACTCCACTGCTGGGGGAGGTCAGTAGACGGAGCGTACAGTATACTCCACTGCTGCAGGGGGAGGTCAGTAGACGGAGCGTACAGTATACTCCACTGCTGCTGGGGGGGTCAGTAGACGGAGCGTACAGTATACTCCACTGCTGCTGGGGGAGGTCAGTAGATGGAGCGTACAGTATACTCCACTGCTGCTGGGGGAGGTCAGTAGATGGAGCGTACAGTATACTCCACTGCTGGGGGAGGTCAGTAGATGGAGCGTACAGTATACTCCACTGCTGCTGGGGGAGGTCAGTAGACGGAGCGTACAGTATACTGCACTGCTGGGGGAGGTCAGTAGATGGAGCGTACAGTATACTGCACTGCTGGGGGAGGTCAGTAGATGGAGCGTACAGTATACTCCACTGCTGGGGGAGGTCAGTAGATGGAGCGTACAGTATACTCCACTGCTGCTGGGGGAGGTCAGTAGACGGAGCGTACAGTATACTGCACTGCTGGGGGAGGTCAGTAGATGGAGCGTACAGTATACTGCACTGCTGGGGGAGGTCAGTAGATGGAGCGTACAGTATACTCCACTGCTGGGGGAGGTCAGTAGATGGAGCGTACAGTATACTCCACTGCTGGGGGAGGTCAGTAGACGGAGCGTACAGTATACTCCACTGCTGGGGGAGGTCAGTAGACGGAGCGTACAGTATACTCCACTGCTGCTGGGGGAGGTCAGTAGACGGAGCGTACAGTATACTCCACTGCTGGGGGAGGTCAGTAGATGGAGCGTACAGTATACTCCACTGCTGGGGGAGGTCAGTAGACGGAGCGTACAGTATACTCCACTGCTGGGGGAGGTCAGTAGACGGAGCGTACAGTATACTCCACTGCTGCTGGGGGAGGTCAGTAGACGGAGCGTACAGTATACTCCACTGCTGGGGGAGGTCAGTAGATGGAGCGTACAGTATACTCCACTGCTTCTGGGGGAGGTCAGTAGATGGAGCGTACAGTATACTCCACTGCTGCTGGGGGAGGTCAGTAGACGGAGCGTACAGTATACTCCACTGCTGGGGGAGGTCAGTAGACGGAGCGTACAGTATACTCCACTGCTGCTGGGGGAGGTCAGTAGATGGAGCGTACAGTATACTCCACTGCTGGGGGAGGTCAGTAGACGGAGCGTACAGTATACTCCACTGCTGCTGGGGGAGGTCAGTAGACGGAGCGTACAGTATACTCCACTGCTGGGGGAGGTCAGTAGACGGAGCGTACAGTATACTCCACTGCTGGGGGAGGTCAGTAGACGGAGCGTACAGTATACTCCACTGCTGGGGGAGGTCAGTAGACGGAGCGTACAGTATACTCCACTGCTGCGGGAGGTCAGTAGATGGAGCGTACAGTATACTCCACTGCTGCTGGGGGAGGTCAGTAGACAGAGCGTACAGTATACTCCACTGCTGCTGTGGGAGGTCAGTAGATGGAGCGTACAGTATACTCCACTGCTGCTGGGGGAGGTCAGTAGACGGAGCGTACAGTATACTCCACTGCTGCTGGGGGAGGTCAGTAGATGGAGCGTACAGTATACTCCACTGCTGCTGGGGGAGGTCAGTAGATGGAGCGTACAGTATACTCCACTGCTGCTGGGGGAGGTCAGTAGATGGAGCGTACAGTATACTCCACTGCTGCTGGGGGAGGTCAGTAGATGGAGCGTACAGTATACTCCACTGCTGGGGGAGGTCAGTAGACGGAGCGTACAGTATATTCCTCCACTGCTGCTGGGGGAGGTCAGTAGATGGAGCGTACAGTATACTCCACTGCTGGGGGAGGTCAGTAGATGGAGCGTACAGTATACTCCACTGCTGCTGGGGGAGGTCAGTAGATGGAGCGTACAGTATACTCCACTGCTGGGGGAGGTCAGTAGATGGAGCGTACAGTATACTCCACTGCTGCTGGGGGAGGTCAGTAGACGGAGCGTACAGTGTACTCCACTGCTGGGGGAGGTCAGTAGATGGAGCGTACAGTATACTCCACTGCAGGGGGAGGTCAGTAGACGGAGCGTACAGTATACTCCACTGCTGCTGGGGGAGGTCAGTAGATGGAGCGTACAGTATACTCCACTGCTGGAGGAGGTCAGTAGACGGAGCGTACAGTATACTCCACCGCTGCTGGGGGAGGTCAGTAGATGGAGCGTACAGTATACTCCACCGCTGCTGAGGGAGGTCAGTAGACGGAGCGTACAGTATACTGCACTGGTGGGGGAGGTCAGTAGACGGAGCGTACAGTATACTCCACTGCTGGGGGAGGTCAGTAGACGGAGCGTACAGTATACTCCACTGCTGCTGGGGGAGGTCAGTAGATGGAGCGTACAGTATACTGCACTGCTGGGGGAGGTCAGTAGATGGAGCGTACAGTATACTCCACTGCTGCTGGGGGAGGTCAGTAGACGGAGCGTACAGTATACTCCACTGCTGCTGGGGGAGGTCAGTAGATGGAGCGTACAGTATACTCCACTGCTGCTGGGGGAGGTCAGTAGATGGAGCGTACAGTATACTCCACTGCTGCTGGGGGAGGTCAGTAGACGGAGCGTACAGTATACTCCGCTGCTGCTGGGGGAGGTCAGTAGATGGAGCGTACAGTATACTCCACTGCTGCTGGGGGAGGTCAGTAGACGGCGCGCACAGTATACTCCACTGCTGCTGGGGGAGGTCAGTAGACGGAGCGTACAGTATACTCCACTGCTGCTGGGGGAGGTCAGTAGATGGAGCGTACAGTATACTCCACTGCTGCTGGGGGAGGTCAGTAGATGGAGCGTACAGTATACTCCACTGCTGCTGGGGGAGGTCAGTAGATGGAGCGTACAGTATACTCCACTGCTGCTGGGGGAGGTCAGTAGATGGAGCGTACAGTATACTCCACTGCTGGGGGAGGTCAGTAGATGGAGCGTACAGTATACTCCACAGCTGCTGGGGGAGGTCAGTAGATGGAGCGTACAGTATACTCCACTGCTGCTGGGGGAGGTCAGTAGACGGAGCGTACAGTATACTCCACTGCTGCTGGGGGAGGTCAGTAGATGGAGCGTACAGTATACTCCACTGCTGCTGGGGGAGGTCAGTAGACGGAGCGTACAGTATACTCCACTGCTGGGGGAGGTCAGTAGATGGAGCGTACAGTATACTCCACTGCTGGGGGAGGTCAGTAGATGGAGCGTACAGTATACTCCACTGCTGCTGGGGGAGGTCAGTAGACGGAGCGTACAGTATACTCCACTGCTGCTGGGGGAGGTCAGTAGATGGAGCGTACAGTATACTCCACTGCTGGAGGAGGTCAGTAGATGGAGCGTACAGTATACTCCACTGCTGCTGGGGGAGGTCAGTAGACGGAGCGTACAGTATACTCCACCGCTGCTGGGGGAGGTCAGTAGATGGAGCGTACAGTATACTCCACCGCTGCTGAGGGAGGTCAGTAGACGGAGCGTACAGTATACTTCACTGCTGGGGGAGGTCAGTAGATGGAGCTTACAGTATACTCCACTGCTGGGGGGGTCAGTAGACGGAGCGTACAGTATACTCCACTGCTGGGGGAGGTCAGTAGACGGAGCGTACAGTATACTCCACTGCTGCTGGGGGAGGTCAGTAGATGGAGCGTACAGTATACTCCACTGCTGGGGGAGGTCAGTAGATGGAGCGTACAGTATACTCCACCGCTGCTGGGGGAGGTCAGTAGATGGAGCGTACAGTATACTCCACTGCTGCTGGGGGAGGTCAGTAGATGGAGCGTACAGTATACTCCACTGCTGCTGGGGGAGGTCAGTAGATGGAGCGTACAGTATACTCCACTGCTGCTGGGGGAGGTCAGTAGACGGAGCGTACAGTATACTCCACTGCTGCTGGGGGAGGTCAGTAGATGGAGCGTACAGTATACTCCACTGCTGCTGGGGGAGGTCAGTAGATGGAGCGTACAGTATACTCCACTGCTGCTGGGGGAGGTCAGTAGATGGAGCGTACAGTATACTCCACTGCTGCTGGGGGAGGTCAGTAGATGGAGCGTACAGTATACTCCACTGCTGGGGGAGGTCAGTAGACGGAGCGTACAGTATACTCCACTGCTGCTGGGGGAGGTCAGTAGACGGAGCGTACAGTATACTCCACTGCTGGGGGAGGTCAGTAGATGGAGCGTACAGTATACTCCACTGCTGCTGGGGGAGGTCAGTAGACGGAGCGTACAGTATACTCCACTACTGCTGGGGGAGGTCAGTAGATGGAGCGTACAGTATACTCCACTGCTGGGGGAGGTCAGTAGACGGAGCGTACAGTATACTCCACTGCTGGGGGAGGTCAGTAGACGGAGCGTACAGTATACTCCACTGCTGCTGGGGGAGGTCAGTAGACGGAGCGTACAGTATACTCCACTGCTGCTGGGGGAGGTCAGTAGACGGAGCGTACAGTATACTCCACTACTGGGGGAGGTCAGTAGATGGAGCGTACAGTATACTCCACTGCTGCTGGGGGAGGTCAGTAGACGGAGCGTACAGTATACTCCACTGCTGGGGGAGGTCAGTAGATGGAGCGTACAGTATACTCCACTGCTGCTGGGGGAGGTCAGTAGACGGAGCGTACAGTATACTCCACTGCTGCTGGGGGAGGTCAGTAGATGGAGCGTACAGTATACTCCACTGCTGGGGGAGGTCAGTAGACGGAGCGTACAGTATACTCCACCGCTGCTGGGGGAGGTCAGTAGATGGAGCGTACAGTATACTCCACTGCTGGGGGAGGTCAGTAGACGGAGCGTACAGTATACTCCACTGCTGCTGGGGGAGGTCAGTAGACTGAGCGTACAGTATACTCCACTGCTGCTGGGGGAGGTCAGTAGACGGAGCGTACAGTATACTCCACTGCTGCTGGGGGAGGTCAGTAGACTGAGCGTACAGTATACTCCACTGCTGCTGGGGGAGGTCAGTAGATGGAGCGTACAGTATACTCCACTGCTGCTGGGGGAGGTCAGTAGACTGAGCGTACAGTATACTCCACTGCTGCTGGGGGAGGTCAGTAGACGGAGCGTACAGTATACTCCACTGCTGCTGGGGGAGGTCAGTAGATGGAGCGTACAGTATACTCCACTGCTGCTGGGGGAGGTCAGTAGACGGAGCGTACAGTATACTCCACTGCTGGGGGAGGTCAGTAGACGGAGCGTACAGTATACTCCACTGCTGGGGGAGGTCAGTAGACGGAGCGTACAGTATACTCCACTGCTGCTGGGGGAGGTCAGTAGACGGAGCGTACAGTATACTCCACTGCTGGGGGAGGTCAGTAGAAAGCTCCATTACATCAGTCTATAGAGGATTTGTAGAAACCTCAGCTTCACCTACCTGATGATCCAGTGGGATATTTGGTTTCTCCTCTGGACAGTCCTGGAAATACATAGGACTGGGACATCTCTCTGGTGGATTTCTCTGACTGGATCCATCTGTAGGAAAAACACACAGTGACTGAATACATTCAGGTCCGTCTTTAACGCGGGGCAAAAGGAGTAGCTGCCCCGGGCCCAGTTGCTCCTGGGGGGCCCAAGGCAGCTGCCTTTTGAGCCCCGCTGGCCACTGGTGACGTGGGGGGAGGCTGTGGCAGGGCACAGGGAGTTGAGCGCTCATCTCCATAGTCATCTGTATTGCCGTCCCCAGGACAGCGATACAGATGGAAGTGCTGCAGCGGGGCAGGGGAGGGAGAGGAGCACTATGGTGGCATTTACTGGGGGCACTATATAGGGGTATTTTATACTGGCACATTATGGGGACATTAGCTCAACTGGGGGCATTCAAAGGGGGTATTTTTTGCACTGGCACATAATAAGGAGAATTAATACTACTGGGGGGCATCATGATGGGCTTTATTACTACTGGGGGTCTATGGGGAACATGATTACTAGTATGGGCACAATCGGAGCACTATTACTTCTGGGTCACAGTGGGGACATGCTGGGGGCACTGTAGGAGCACTATTACTACCATGTGTGCTCTAGCAGAGAATTATTCCTATTGGTGGGACTTTTGGGAGCACTATTACTGTGGGGGCACCTTGGCACAGTATCAGCTTACCACAATTATTTTTGGGGGACGCTGTGTTTACACTATTAGTGTCAGGGGCACGATTTGCTGGGCGCAGTTATTTTAGGGCATTGCGTGCCAATAATTATTGAAGGGCACTATCTGCTTGGTACTACTATTATCAGGGGGTTTATCTGTTTCTGCAGTATAATATTGGGGAGCACGGCAGGCACAGTATTGGGGGCGGTAGGATGATATGTCCAGAAGATGGGAGGATGATGGAAAAGTAGTAAACTAAGATTTTGTTTGTCAAACTGCAGAGAAGGTCTGAAAGGAGAAGATGAGGAAAGAGCACATCTACATCAAAGAGACGTCACTGGATACAGTGGATATAAAAAGTCTACACACCGCTGTTAAAATGTCAGGTTTCTGTGATGTAACAAAATGAGACAAAGATAAATCATTTCAGAAGTTTTTCCACCTTTAATGTGACCTATAAACTGTACAACTCAATTGAAAAACAAACCGAAATCTTTTAGGTAGAGGGACGAAAACAAAACAAAAAATTAAAATAATGTGGTTGCATAAGTGTGCACACCCTCTTATAACTGGGGATGTTCAGAATTAAGCAATCACATTCACAATCATGTTAAATCGGAGTCAGCATACACCGGCCATCATGTAAAGTGCCTCTGATTAACCCCAAATAAAGTTCAGCTGCTCTAGTTGGTCTTTCCTGGAATTTTCTTAGTCACATCCCACAGCAGAAGCCATGGTCCACAGAGAGCTTCCAAAGCATCAGAGGGATCTCATTGTTAGAAGGTATCAGTCAGGAGAAGGGGACAAAAGAATTTCCAAGGCATTAGATCTACCATGGAACACAGTGAAGACCGTCATCATCAAGTGAAGAAAATATGGCACAACAGTGACATCACCAAGAACTGGACGTCCCTCCAAAACTGATGAAAAGACAAGAAGAAAACTGATCTGGGAGGCAACCAAGAGGCCTACAGCAACATTAAAGGAGCTGCAGGAATATCTGGCAAGTCCTGGCTGTGTGGTCCGCGTGACAACAATCTCCCGTATTCTTCATATGTCTGGGCTATGGGGTAGAGCGGCAAGACGAAAGCCTTTTCTTACAAGAAAAACATCCAAGCCAAACTACATTTTGCAAAAACACATCTGAAGTCTCCCAAAAGCACGTGGGAAAAGGTGTTATGGTCTGAGGAAACCAAGGTTGAACATTTTGGCCATAATTCTAAAAGATATGTTTAGCCCAAAAACAACACTGCCCATCAACAAAAGAACACCATCCCCACAGTGAAGCATGGTGGTGGCAGCATCATGCCAAGGGGCTGTTCTTCTTCAGCTGGAACTGGGGCCTTAGTTAAGCTGGAGGGAATTATGAACAGTTCCAAATACCGGTCAATATTGGCACAAAACCTTCAGGCTTCTGCTAGAAAGCTGAACATGAAGAGGAACTTCATCTTTCAGCATGACAACGACCCAAAGCATGCATCCAAATCAACAAAGGAATGGCTTCACCAGAAGAAGAATAACATTTTGGAATGGCCCAGCCAGAGCCCAGACCTGAATCCGATTGACAATCTGTGGGGTGATCTAAAGAGGGCCGTGCCCAGGAGATGCCCTCGCAATCTGACAGATTTGGAGTGTTTTTGCAAAGAAGAATGGGCAAATCTTGGCAAATCAAAATGTGCCATGCTGATAGACTCCTACCCAAAAAGACTGAGTGCTGTAATAACATCAAAAGGAGCTTCAACAAAGTATTAGTTTGAGGGTGTGCACACTTATGCAACCATATTATTTTATTTTTATATTTTTTCTTCCCTCTACCTAAAGATTTCAGTTTGTTTTCCAATTGAGTTGTACAGTTTATAGGTCACATTAAAGGTGGAAAAAGTTCTGAAATGATTTATCTTTGTCTCATTTTTTTACATCACAGAAACCTGACATTTTAACAGGGGTGTGTAGACTTTTTATATCCACTGTATGTGGAGCTGTATTACCCTGTATGTAGGGGTGGATGGAGGGGTTAGTAGTACACTACTATCTGCACATTGTAAAAAAGTTGTGCTTTTTTTATTTTTAGAATAATGATACAGCCAAGTTATTTGATGCTTTTGTGCTGATTCTTTTTCCCCCCTCTATATTAAGGGACAATATAGTCACCAGAACCACAACAGCTAAACGTAGTAGTTCTGGTGTCTATAGCATGTCTCCGCAAGCTTTTCCGAAAAAAGGGCAGTATTTACATTACTGCCAAGGAACATCTCTAGTGGCCACTCATCATTATTAACGTTTACTACTCTACGAGGTGTGTTTTTTTTTTTTGTGTGTGTGTGTTGTGGTGGAGGGCGTGATTGCATGCTAGGGTGTGGGAAGGCGGAATCCAGGGGGCCCAAGTAAGTTCTTGCCCAGGGTCCAATCATTATTAAAGTGGCCCTGAATACATTGTCTATATGTGATGATCAGATGATGGAGGAATCTGACCCTCAGAACTGTTCTCTCCTCTACAGTCATGGAAGGTCTCCTCTTACCCGGTGATGTGAGGGGCTGGTGATTCTCCATCATGGCGTCCTTGTACAGATCCTTGTGTTCTTCTAAATACTCCCACTCCTCCATGGAGAAATAGACAGTAACATCCTGACACCTTATAGGAACCTGACAACACAAGGACACGGTCATTACCAGACCCCTCCCTTGGCGTTATTGTATAATGTCCCAGCATTCCCAGCAGCGCTCACCTCTCCGCTCAGCAGCTCAGTGATCCTGGTGGTAAGTTCTAGGATCTTCTGCTCATGTATCAGGGAATGAGGTGGAGGCTCGGTGATGGGGCTCTGGGTCCTGCTCCGTCCTCCTGACACACGGGGTGTCACACACTCAACGGACAACTTCTTCACTACTGTGTAATCCTGTGTATGGGGAGACGCCGATCACTACAGAGATTCTAAGAATCCTTCACCTTTCCAGACATTTCCCTGGTTTATTACTAGAGATAAGAGTGATGTCATGTGAGACTCTCACCTCTCCAGTTATCAAGGAGATGATCTCCAGGGTGAGGTCTAATATCCTTCCAGCCATGTGGTCTCTGTCCTTCTCCATCCTTGGTGGGTCATTGATGGAAAGAACCATCGTCTTTCATAAGAAAATTCCTGTACCTAAGAAATCTGAGGGAAACAAGAAGGACTGAGAGCAAAATTACATTTGAAGGAAGATCTCACATGAAGTAAAGTGTCTCACGGGCTGTATATTATTAGAGGAGTTGTCCCATCATGAGAACTTATCCATAGAATAGGTGATTAGTATCTGATTGATGGGGTTACAATCTTTTAGTAAGAACATCACTCACACGTTTGCTCTTGCTCCATTCATTTGAACAGACGTATCACACATATCTGTGACTGCTGCTCTGTTCAACCTGGCACCTCATTTCTGTGATGGATAGGGGTCCCAGTGGTCAGACCCCCACTATATAAGTGAATGGGGCTGCGTGAAAATCGCAAGCATTTGCAAGCAAGTGCGGATGCGGTGCGATTTTCACGCACGGTTGCTAGGAGACGATCGGGATGGTAACCCGATCTTTATTATTTTACCTTATAACATGGTTATAAGGGAAAATAATAGCATTCTTAATAGAGAATGCATAGTACAATAGGGCTGGAGGGGTTAAAAAAATATATATATAATTTAACTCACCTTAATCCACTTGCTCGCGCAGCCCGTCTTCTCTTCTGTCTTCATCTTTGCTGTGCACAGGAAAAGGACCTGTGGTGACGTCACTGCGGTCATCACATGGTCCGTGACTTGATCCATCACCATGGTGATGGATCATGTGATGGACCATGTGATGAGCACGGTGACGTCATCAAAGGTCCTATTCCTCAAAGAAGAAGAAAGAAGAGATGCCGGCTGCGCGATCAAGTGGATTAAGGTGCGTTTAATTATTTTTATTTATTTTTTAACCCCTCCAACCCTATTGTACTATGCACTCTGTATTCAGAATGCTATTATTTTCCCTTATATCCATGTTATAAGGGAAAATAATAAAATCTACACAACACCTAACCCAAGCCCGAACTTCTGTGAAGAAGTCCGGGTTCGGGTCTGGGTACCAAACATGCCGAGTTTTCTCACGCGCGTGCAAAACACATTACAATGTTTTGCACTCGCGCGAAAAAATAGCGCATTTTCCCGCAACGCACCAGCACCTTATCCGGGCCAAAAACATGACGCCCGTGTGAAAGAGGCCTATAAGAACCTCCACAGCAGCCCTTGTATACAGTACATTGCAGATATGAGAGAGAGAGCAGTGTTATTGCTGTGTCATTACATTAGATAGTTAGTTAGCTTATATATATAATACAGATAGTTATTGGGAGATAGTCAGTGTAGGTTATATCCGGATATAGTGGAGCTGATAGGTTCCAGTGCAGGGTGTTAGGTAGTGTGATAGGGATTAGTGTACTGTGCATTTTCTCCAATCTCAGGAAACTTCTAGCAGCTTGGGAAATGTAGCTATATGAGCATATTAGAAACATAGAATGTGTCGGCAGATAAGAACCATTTGGCCCATCTAGTCTGCCCAATATACTGAATACTATGGATAGCCCCCGGCCCTATCTTATATGAAGGATGGCCTTATGCCTATCCCATGCATGCTTAAACTCCTCCACTGTATTTGCAGCTACCACTTCTGCAGGAAGGCTATTCCATGCATCCACTACTCTCTCAGTAAAGTAATACTTCCTGATATTACTTTTAAACCTTTGCCCCTCTAACTATGTCCTCTTGTAGCAGTTTTTCTTCTTGTAAATCTTCTCTCCTCTTTTACCTTGTTGATTCCCTTTATGTATTTAGCAGTTTCTATCATATCCCCTCTGTCTCTTCTTTCTTCCAAGCTATACATATTAAGGTCCTTTAACCTTTCCTGGTAAGTTTTATCCTGCAATCCATGTACTAGTTTAGTAGCTCTTCTCTGAACTCTCTCCAAAGTATCAGTATCCTTCTGGAGATATGGTCTCCAGTACTGAGCACAATACTCCAGATGAGGTCTCACTAGTGCTCTGTAGAGCGGCATGAGCGCCTCCCTCTGTCTACTGGTAATGCATCTCCCTATACACCCAAGCATTCTGCTAGCATCTCCTGCTGCTCTATGACATTGTCTGCCTACCTTTAAGTCTTCTGAAATAACGACCCCCTAAATCCCTTCCCTCAGATACTGAGGTTAGGACTGTATCACTGATTTTATATTCTGCTCTTGGGTTTTTACGGCCCAGGTGCATTATCTTGCACTTATCAACATTAAATTTTAGTTGCCAGATTTTTGACCATTCCTCTAGTTTTCCTAAGTCCTTTTCCATTTGGCGTTTCCCTCCAGGAACATCAACCCTGTTACAAATCTTTGTGTCATCAGTAAAAAGACACACCTTACCATCGAGGCTTTCTGCAATTTCGCTGATAAAGATATTAAACAATATGGGTCCCAGAACAGATCCCTGAGGTACCCCACTGGTAACAAGACCTTGGTCTGAATATACTCCATTGACTACAACCCATATTACACTGCCGATTTTTGCAATCAAGAAAATAATGACTGGAAATCACAAATTCTAGAATTTCACGAATTTATTGCGAATATTAGGGCAAAAATTTACGAAATATTGCGAAAACGGATATTGCCCATGCTGCTCCTCACTATATGCTGACAACATACAATAGATCAACAATTGGATCTTCTATGTGAACATAATAATGACCCGCTTGTCTCCAGCACATCGCCCTGTGGAAGTGACTGAATGATGGTTTATGTGGCCATTTGTTGGAATTATCTGTAAAAGTCCTTAAACAAGTAGCGATTGATTTATTATACTGTCAATATCGGCAGAAATCTCCTCTATCGATGTGTCTTCCATACCGAGTTATTGACCATAATAAAATATATTAGTCAGCTGGTCGCCACTAACTCCACTTGGTTCTGTATTTTATTATTTAAATCTCTGTCACCCCCTCCAAAAGGGGCGTGATCTAATGGGATCGAGGGCGTGGCTTAGCTGAGTCAGGGGCGGGGTTGTGAAAGTCCAGCTTTTGAGGGTGGTCTGAGTGGCCACCCTACACTGACTCCATATCTTAGTGACATCACAGAACACTGTGTGATGGAAGACCCCTCTAATCCAGGAGAACAGCCTCTTACAGGGGTCTGGGGGTCTCCTAATATTCCAGGGGGAGAGCAGACATGTCTGAGGAGAACTCCCCTCCTGACCTCCAGACTGTGTGAGCAGAGACTCTCTATGGCCGGTGCTGCCCCCTGCTGGCTGGACCTGCTATATGTCACCTATAGAACCGCTCCATTCTAATAAACCCAGAACCAAGACCAATAACTGACCTGCAGATCTCACCTCCTGGGGCTGCAGGACCTGCGATGACGTCACACTGGTCACATGACAGGAAGTGCTACACACTAGTGCTACCTCTACTGCTTTACTCCTCCCCTCATGTGACCGATCACATGACTGTGATGTCATCAAAGGTCCTGTAGTCACTAGGATATAAGATCTACAGATAGGCAAGGGTTGTGTCTAGAGATGAGCGATTCGACTTCGGATGAAACATCTGAAGTCGATTCGCATAAAACTTTGTTCCAATACTGTACGGACCCGGAGCTCTGTATAGTATTAGAATGTATTGGCCCCAATGAGCCGAAGTTATTGCTTTGTGAAGTCTCATGAGACTTCGCGCAATAACTTCAGAAATTAATTTCTACTGTAAAAAAACTTTTCCCGAACTCGGGTTCGGTTCGGTTCAGTCGCTCATCCCTAGTCGTGTCTAATGAGGTTAGGGTTGCACCTAGAATGTATGGGCATCTGAGAGTATTTAGCCCCTCCCCCAAATTGTTCTACAAACTAATGTTCTCCACTTTTACCCTAATCCTAAAAAGGAAAGCGCACAGAACGTTAGTGTAGCCTCCTCCAACATACAGCCGAGATAGGAAGGATCTAGGTAAACCATACTTCCCAACTTTTTGGATGGTCAAAGAGGGACACTTTTGGTCGATTTCGTGAAAGATCAAATTACCCTTCCTATTTATACACTTCAATAGTTTTCTTTTACACAATAGAGCAAACATTTTCTGAATATAGACATTTCTAAAATTTAAATTGTATCAAAAGATGAAATAATATACAAGGTGGACTCTAATATACAGATAGGAACCAGAGAAACACCTTCTGGATCAATATTGTAAATGTACAGTGCCTTCAAAAGTATTCATACCCCTTGAAATATTTCACGTTACACCCACAAACTTAAAATATATTTTATGGGGATTTTATGTGATCGACCGTCACAAAGTAGCAAGTATGTGTGAAGTGAAAAGAAAATAATACATGGCTTTCAAAAATTTTAATAAATAGAAATGTGCTGTGTATGACGTGCATTTGTATCCCCCCCTCCTCCTAGTCAGTACTCTGTAGGACCACCTTTCACTGCAGAGCTCGCACTCAGTCAGATTGGACGGAGCGTCAGTGAGCAGTAATTTCCAAGTATTGCCACAGATTCTCAATGGGATTGAGGTCTGGACTGTGAATGGGCCATTCTAACACACGAAGATGCTTTGATCTAAAACTTTCCATTGTAGCTCTGGCTGGATGTAAGGGTCCTTGTCCTCCTGGAAGGTGAACCTACGCCCCAGTCTCAAGTCTTTTGCAGCCCCTACCAGGTTTTCCTCCAGGATTGCCCTGTGTTTAGCTCCAGCCATCTTCCCATCGACTCTGACCGGCTTCCCTGTCCCTGCTGAAGAAAAGCCTCGCCCATGATGCTGCCACCACCATGTTTCATGGTCGGGATGGTTTGTTCAGGGTGATGTGCAGGGTTAGTTTTCCACCACACATTTAGCCAAAAAAGTTCCACTTTGGTCTCATCTGATTAGGGCACCTTCTTCTACGTGTTTGCGGAGTTCCCTACACGGCTTTTGGCAAACTGCAAAGGGGACTTCTTATGGCTTGTTTTAAAAAATGACTTTCTTCTTGCCACTTTTCCATAAAGGCCAGATTTGTGTCCACAACTAATAGTTGTCCTGTGGACAGTTTCTCCCACCTGAGCCGTGAATCTCTGTAGTTCCTCCAGCGAGACCATGAGCCTTTTGGCTGCTTATCTAATTAGTGCTCTCCTTGCCTGGGCTGTCAGTTTAGGTGGACGGCCATGTCTTGGTAGGTTTGCAGTTGTGCCATACTCTTCCATTTTCGGATGATGGATTGAACAGTGCTCCATGAGATGTTCAGAGCTTGGGATATTATTTTTATAACCTAACCCTGCTTTATACTCCTCCACAACTTTATCCCTGACCTGTCTGGTATGTTCCTTGGTTTTCATGATGCTGTTTGATCACTAATGTTCTCTAACAAACCTCGGAGGCCTTCACAGAACAGCTGTAGTTATGCCTCATTCACACGTTAGTGTTTTAGTCAGTGATTTCCATCAGTGATTGCGAGCCAAAACCAGGTGCGGCTCTAAACACAGAACAGGTGCAGATCTTTCCCCTTATACCTTATTTCTCTGGAGGCTCCAATCCTGGTTTTGGCTCACAATCATTGATGGAAATCACTGACCAAACACTGACATGTGAATGAGGCTTTATACTGAGAATACATTAATTGGACTCTGTTTACTAACTAGGTGACTTCTGAAGGCAATCGGTCACACAGGATTTTATTTAGGGGTATCAGAACACCTGTTGCTTGGCCCGCCCTGTTAGCCTCTTGCGTCATTCAGTGTACTGGCCGAGATCTCACGAGTGCACAGTTCACCGCCTGCCCGGGCATGCGCACTGTGATGACCATTAGGGGCAGTGGCATCGCTCCATGCAGTGCGCATGCGCCGGCGCGATCTTGGACAGTACTCTAGATGGGCAAGGAGCTCACAGGGAGGGCCAAGCAAAAGGCTGGGGTTGGGTTATCTGAGAGGAAGGCAAAGCGACCTGGGCACTTACAGCCCGAACTCCACCCTGGGCACTTGCGAGGCCTCATTCACATATGAATAAAACAGTGTTTTTGCCTCTGGTGAACTTCAGAACAAAACAACAAAGGTACCATTTGACTCATGTATAGTTATGCTACAGCGCTATGTAAGCAGTGTATAATGGCAAACTGTGGTGACAGACTCCCTTTAAAACACGGCTATCCAGTAGTTATCACCTTGCTTGATGCTAATGGTTCTCTTACGAGGAGCTTACTCAATGACCCAGTTATTTCAGGTCCCCCCCCCATACTGCAATGGTTAGTCATTCACCTTAGCAACTATTCCACTGTGTGTCTTCTCCAGACCAGGATCATTAGTGCTAAGACGTCATTGCCATGCTTCAGTTTATTCAGTACATATGAAAGGATGGAGGTGGAGTGAAGGAAACCTATTTCTGTTGGGGATGGGAGGATGTCTATTGAGGAGGAGGCGGATAAGTACAGCACAAACGTGGAGGTGTCAATAGCACCTGGCCTTGGTGTGGTGCAGTCTCACTGTTGCCACGCTCAACATTGACCCAGTAGAGCATGAAAATATGTACTGTCCCTGGCTATGCTGTGCTACTTGCTGCATTGTGACAATTCCAAGGAGCGGCCCTCATTCTTTGGTATGGTAGGCTACTTTCACACTTGCGTTGTTGTCTTCCGGCAGAGGATCTCAATACCGGAAGAAAATGTTTCCGCTTAGACCTTGGGCATTCTGAATGGAAAGAGATCATTTCAGGATGTCTTCTTTCTGGGCACATTCCGTTTTGTGACAAGCCTAGAAGGAAAGGTAAAGATCTTCTGGAAACAAGTGCGCAGGTGCGGGATCTCAGCGCTAGACCAGAGGGTCTAGTACTGTCAATCAAAAGGCATGGGGAGCGATTAACTGGAGAAGGGCATCATTAGGAAGTAACAGGGGCGTCGCATAAGCAGTGCTCGGATGACATAAGCCCGCCTTTGAGTGCCTGAATACTTTATTTGCATATTTATAAAAGTTGATTTTTAGCCAGCACCAAAACAACTACAAAACAAAGAAAAGTATTGTTTTTATCAGTAGCCTAGTAGGGTTTATATAGCCTGGTAGGGTTAATCCAGATATGTTACTGCTGCTGCAGCATTATGCATAAAGCACTCTTTAGTTTCTTCACATACCACTGTTTTCCTTGAGCTTTTCCCTTGGTTACCATAGTTTTGAAGCTTACATTATGATAATCTTCTCAAGATGGCTCCTCTGCAAGTTCTCTGAGGCCAAAACTGTCTTCCCTCACTTCTCATACTCATTTGCTTTAGCCAGTAGCCTCCTGCCAGCCAATCAGATTGGATTACTGAGAGACCCGCCTTCTCACTCTGAAGCCTGATGCAGGCAGTGTGCAGAACCCCCCCCCCCTCTGTCTTCTGTTTACACTGAGCTGAAGGCAGGGAAGACATAGCAACGCATGGTTAAGGGACCAATTGAAAGGGACAGGGTAGATTCATGAAAGCTGTTATTATAAGGTAATTACAGATCTTTTGATAATCATTGACAGACTAACTCAGGTATACATGCCTAGCTCTAATAAACTAGCAAATAAAAAAAATATGACAGTTACACTTAAATTTTTAAGAGGTAGTGATCACGGCCTGAATTCTTGGAAACCAGGAAAGGAGGGACCCCAGTACATCTAGAAGTGATGGTATCCATATTGTACTGGGGCAACATTTTCCTGGTGAGGACCTCAAACACCAAGGAAGGCTGCGTTCCAAAATCCGAGATATGAAAGGACACCATTTTTCACTGAAAAAGCTGGCCTACGCATAAAGTATTGCTTCAAAGAATAGAACATGTGCATATTGTCATCCTGTATGTATCCTGTAATTTTAACACCTTAGTATACCTTGTGTTAAGTTGGTGGTCTATGCCTGTCCGAGCCTCGAGTTATTCACCAGCATCCTGCTGTCTTTCTGGTGATGCTTGCCTGTCGGTATCCTTTTTTGCGTCCCTGGCAGGCATTGCTGCTGAAGTACTCTGCTCAGGTTCCTGCTCTTGCTTCCCTCTTCCTTGTCTTCTTCAGAGGAGCCCATGCAGCTGGACAGTTAAATTCTTTTAAGATGAGCGCCAAAATAGATGAAGTAATAACTTGCATCTATACTGTGGTGGCAAGGGTCATTATGTCAAGAGCAGTCCACTGAAGGTGGGAAACTCTAGTGCCTGGGGTTGAATGGAAAGATGATCCTGGATGAAAATACTGGGGCTCATTTATTATCTAAGGTCTATTTTAGATCTTATGTGGACCTGGTTCTGAGTGTCTATACCGTGGTGGCAAGGGTCACTATGTGAAGAACTGTCCACTCAAGGCGGGAAACTCTTGTGCCTAGGGTTAACTGGAGAGATGATCTTGGGTGAAAATACTGGAGCTGATTTATTATCTAATGTCTATTTTAGATCTGATGTGGACCTCGTTCTGAGTCTATATTTGCACCAAATTTGCGATCTGAAGAACATCAGTCATAAATGGAGTGCATATGTGGCTTGTGACAGACTATACCAGACTCCAATATATCAACCTAATTTAAAAAGTTGTTTACTTTAAGACAAGACTTGAGGTGGTGTAAAATGCAACTATATGCGCCAGAAGAAGTCTGTTGCATATAGTAAATCCAGTCTAATCCAAGTCTAATCCAATAAACAATACTAAATATACACCTGCTTGATTTTTGTCTAAGGTGTCTAAATCTGTAAAAAGTCAAAAAAAAAGGCCACAATTTTAACTTGAGACAATTTTAGACCAAGTATAGGCACCAACATTGGATAATAAATGAGCCCCACTCTCTGTCCAAAACCAATTATTCAAGTTTTCTTGTCCTGTGGTGACATTCGGTTCAATGAACAGACTGTCTGCTTTTAAAGGTCCAGCGCACACACCTCCTGTTACCCTTAGCCTCTGTCAGCCTTACCATGGATTTGTAAGGCATCCTCACACAGTGCCTGAGCAACACTTTCTAGTTAGCCATTTTCCTGCAAAGGTGCCATATATTCTTTTGCCTTCCCATATGCCAATCTTTGTCTGTTACTGGATTTGACCCTTGGCTGCCTGACCTGATGTCTGGCTGATCCTTGTTTTGACTCTGTGCTGCCTGCCCTGACCTTTGCACTGTTTTCTGGATTGCATGTTCTCTGCTCGCCCGTACCTTGTTTCATAAAAATCAAGGTTCCCCATCATTCTGCACTCAGTACCCCATAATGAAAAAGTGAAACCAGAACCAGGAACTGCTCATCACCTGTCCAATACCTTACCTAGAGTGAACCACAGTGGTTGCATCAAAGACCAGTCAGAGTGGAGCAAAGTACAGAGATATTCTTAATGAAAACCTGATCCAGAGCTCTGAACCTCAGACTGGGCTGAAGGTTCAAGACCAGCCAAAACACAGGAGTGTCTTAGAGACAACTCTGTGAATGTCCTTGCATAGCCCAGCCTGAGCTTTGACTTGAACCCAATAGAACATCCCTGGAGAGATTTGAAAACTTCTGTACAACGATGGTCCCCATCGAACCTGAGAGAACTTGAGAAGATCTGCAGATAAGAATGGCAGAAGATCCCCAAAACCAGGTGTGGAAACCTTGTGGCAACATCCCCAAGAAAACTGAAGGCTGCACTCATGGCCAAAGGGGCTTCAACTAAGTCCTGAGTAAAGGTGCTGAAGACTTGTCAATGCAATATTTTTTTTTCTTTTTCAATAAATTAGCAACGATTTCTAACATCCTGTTTTCACTTTGTCAATATGGGGTATTGAATGCAAAATGATGGGGAAAACTTTAATTTTTTTTATTTTATTTTAGCACAAAGAGGCAACATAACAAAATGTGAAGAAAGTGAAAAGGTCTGGAGGCTTTCGGAAAACATTGTATGTATTACAACCGCAGTCTGATCATTACGACAGTGGCAGTGTCTAAATGATCAGTGTTGTAATAGCGTGCCGCTGGTCTTCTGAGGACTCCTGCCTATACAGTTCTGCTATACCACAGGACCTCAAGGAGAATATTTATAAATCAGAAAGCATCTTTAGGCAGCAGGTCTTACAATAAAGCCACAGACCTGTTACAGTTCTTTATTTCCCCTGTGTGAGTTCTTCGATATTACGCAAAACCTACTCTGTGGCTAAAACATTTTCCACATTCAGAACAGAACAACTATCCTCTCTCCTGTGTGAGATCTTAGATGTTTCATAAGGTTTTATTTCTGTCTAAAATATTTCCCACATTAGGACATGAAAACAGGTTCTCGCCTGTGTTAGTTCTCCGATGTTTAACAAGAACCGATTTTGAATTCCAACCCAAATATTTAAGACATTCTGAACATGAAAGAGGCCTCTCTCCTGTGTGAACTCTTAGATATTTCATAAGATTTGATTTATGTGTAAAATATCTCCCAGATTTGGATATGAAAATTGGTTCTCTCTCCTATGTGAGTTTTCTTATGCATAGCAAGAGTAGATCTTTTGGCAAAACATTTCGCACATTGTCACGAACCAGCAGGTGTGAACCCACTGTGCCACGTGTCCTACCTTCTCTAAGGGCATTGTCTAAGTGAACCCCTGGATCTTCACAGTACCCCTGATAGTAGGGATAGACGTTCCTGAGGGGAACACTAGGTCACTACCTCTTGAGGAGGATAGGCAAACGAGGCAGCTGGTCCAGGCAGACCAGGAGGTACCTGAGAAAGGTTCCAGAGGTGCAGAACCAAAGGATGAGGCACAGGAATAGTCAGACAGGCAAAAGGTCAGGGCAGACTTAACAGGTACAGGTCAGGCAATTCAGGTCGGCAACAGGAGAGTCAACGCAATCAGGCAGGGATACAACAGGTAGCAGAGTCCAGGAATACAGATACGAGTCAGGAACACAAGCTGAAAACAGGAACTTCAGCAGGACACAAGGACCTTGACACTGAGGCATCTGGGAAGGGAGCTAAGCCACTTATAGCCACTTATATATGCGCAGGAGGGCTAGGATAGGTCACAGTGAGGTCACATGACCTAACCCATAAAGCCCAGGAAGTGACGCGCACCGTACCTTAAGGAAGTGCTGCAGGAAACAAACAGCAAGCATGCTGTGGCCAGGGCTGAGAGCAAACTATGGAGCGGATCCCAGAACAACAGCACCCACACAGACAGAACCCAGGACTGCAGTGGTGAATGGGAAGCACTGGCCGCAGATCACCACTGAACTCAGCGGTAAGTAGGGGAACAGCAACGCACAGCTGCCGCTGTTACACACATTCAGGACATAAAAATGGCATCTCCCCTGTGTGAGTTCTCTGATGTTTAAAAAGAACTGATTTCTGACTAAAACATTTCTCACATTCGGGACATGAAAATGACTTTTCTCTTGTGTGAGTTCTTTGATATCCAACAAGATCTGATTTATGGCCGAAACATTTCTCACATTCCGACAATGAAAGGGTCGTCTTCTCAGTGTATTTCTTTGATGAATACCAAGATTTGATTTCTGATTAAAACATTTCCCACAATTGGGATATAAATATGGCTTCTCTCGTCTGTGAGTTATCTTATTTATAACTAGAGTAGATCTTTTGACAAAACATTTCCCACATTTTGAACATGGAAATGGCTTTTTTTTTTATTAAAAAAATCTGTTCTTACCAGTTTAATCTCTGTTTTGTACCCTATCAGGGGCCGGTGTATGGAATAGATTTTAGGAACCGGGAGATGGAAAAAGATGCTTGGTTGGTCCTCTTACTTCCAATTTGGGGCACTGCGCGTGCGCC
The DNA here is from genome assembly GCF_905171765.1 of Bufo bufo. Classification (NCBI taxonomy): domain Eukaryota; kingdom Metazoa; phylum Chordata; class Amphibia; order Anura; family Bufonidae; genus Bufo; species Bufo bufo. The sequence continues at coordinate 613,345,502 of NC_053392.1, forward strand.
ATGCAATTTCCTGTGCTACCAGATATGAGTGGTATGTTAAGTAGTACTATTCCTATCAGTTTAATCCCTGTTACGTCCCCATGTACACATGCCTGAAAAATTTGGTATTCCAGGCAGAAAGTGCACTAAAACATTTTGGCTTGAACCCTAGTTGGTGGTGGAGAAGTCACGCAAGTCATCCGGCATGCAGAGATAAAATACAGCAACGTGTGGACCATTTTTAGCCCAAGGCAGCTCATCTCATCACCAGACCTTTTTTAGTCAAATGTATCGCCCACTGTCAGTCCCTTCGGGATCCATGCCTCATTCATCTTAATAAAGGTGAGGTAATCTAGACTTTTTTGACCTAGGCGACTTCTCTTCTCAGTGACAATACCTCCTGCTGCACTGAAGGTTCTTTCTGACAGGACACTTGAAGCGGGGCAGGCCAGAAGTTCTATCGCAAATTGGGATAGCTCAGGCCACAGGTCAAGCCTGCACACCCAGTAGTCAAGGGGTTCATCGCTCCTCAGAGTGTCGATATCTGCAGTTAAGGCGAGGTAGTCTGCTACCTGTCGGTCGAGTCGTTCTCTGAGGGTGGACCCCGAAGGGCTGTGGCGATGCGTAGGACATAAAAAGTTCTGCATGTCCTCCATCAACAACACGTCTGTAAAGCGTCCTGTCCTTGCCGGCGTGGTCGTGGTAGGAGGAGGATTACTTTCACCTCTTCCCCTGTTAGATTCCCATTGTGCTGTGACATCACCCTTATACGCTGTGTAAAGCATACTTTTTAACTTGTTTTGGAACTGCTGCATCCTTTCCGACTTCCGGTAATTCGGTAACATTTCAGGCACTTTCTGCTTATACCGGGGGTCTAGTAGTGTGGCCACCCAGTACAGGTCGTTCTCCTTCAGCCTTTTTATATGAGTGTCTCTCAACAGGCACGACAGCCCCCATTTGCACAAGGTTGGATGCCGAGCTACTCATGTCCCGTTCCTCGTCCTCACTGATGTCATTGAAGGTCTGTTCTTCCCCCCAGCCACGTACAACACCACGGGTACCAGATAGGTGACAACGAGCACCCTGGGATGCCTGCTGTGGTTGGTCTTCCTCCTCCTCAAAGCCACATTCCTCCTCTGACTCCTCTTCCTCAGACTCCTCTTCCAGCATTGCCGCAGGTCCAGCAAGCAATGCTGATAAGGCTGTTTCTGGTGGTGATGGTGACCACAACTCTTCCTCTTCACGCTCATCTACAGCCTGATCCAGCACTCTTCGCAGGGCATGCTCCAGGAAGAAAACAAATGGGATGATGTCGCTGATGGTGCCTTCGGTGCGACTGACTAGGTTTGTCAACTCCTCAAAAGGACGCATGAGCCTACAGGCATTGCGCATGAGCGTCCAGTAACGTGGCAAAAAAATACCCAGCTCCGCAGAGGCTGTCCTAGCACCCCAGTCATACAAATACTCGTTGATGGCTTTTTCTTGTTGGAGCAGGCGGTCGAATATTAGGAGTGTTGAATTCCAATGTGTCGGGCTGTCTCAAATCAAGCACCTCACTGGCATGTTGTTTCGCCGCTGAATATCTGAAAAGTGCACCATGGCCTTTGTCGGGGGTAATAATTCAATTAAGAATTATTAATTATGGTCAAAAAATAAATAACCATAAAAAAATTTTTTTTTATAAAATTTGGCATAAATTATTAAAATCATGACCTGGTGAATTGTAGACAACCTAATTGATACAATTCACATTTGAGTCCGACTATTTCCTCAGATAAATAAGTTCTTTTTGACGTGAGACGTGAGACGTTAATGATAAAATGTAGTTCTACATTATACAATAATACACAGGTATTATAAAAATATGCAGATTTATTGGTTACAAGGTTATAAACATATATAAGTAAATAAACACAATGATACATGCAAATGAATATATATAGCGTTAATATAAATCATTACAAGCTTAACAATACATGTGAGTGGAAATAACTTGTCACATTATAACCAAGCTTTTATTAGGTTAGGATATCAAAATATGAACATAAGTTATATACATTACTTCTGTTCAGAGAAAACCTCATGATATCAAGATGGGCATGTCTAATCCTAGACATCATTATAGAATGCTAAATACATTCTGCCCACCTAACAAACTACACATCACATGACTTCAAGATGGGCAAATCCATCCAAGGATATAACTTAGAAGAAACAACTGTATCCTTCCGCCCCATCCTGGACTATTTTCACATATTTAACTTTGGTAAGACTATTAAGACAAATAACAGGGATCTAGGATCTTAAATGGAAAGGATTTGAAACAAGTCTTTCCTGTGGGAATCCATCACTTAGCTTGGCGAAGAATGTTCTATCAATATATATATATAAGCAATTATTTAATGCTTTGTTAGATTATGAGTCTAGATTCTTCTGCAGGTAGAATTAAGCCTCACAATATCCTAAGACTACATCTCAATATGGAGATGATCAATTTATTTAATCATTTATTTATTCGCCAATCTAGATGGTATAATTTCACCCACACTATCAAATTAGTCTTAATAAAATGAAATATAATTTTCTGTGTCTCTTACCAAGTCCTAGTAGGAATCTCACTTCTGCTCCTAGGAAAGCTGGGTGGTCCATCATAGCGCATCTCATTATGGCTTTCATCTTGATAAACCCCCCTAGAGAGCTCCACTTCTCTCTTTTCCTTTTTTAATCTCCAGCTCTCGCTTTTTTCCTCTACTAGCTAGCTACCTATGCTACTCCGCACACGAGTAATTATTCCCCCCCCCTTATCTAAGAATCATCCCCTTTAGATTAGGGATTCCCAATCAGGTAAGGTGGGTGTATTCGCATGCTAATAACATCATGATGTCATATCAAACTCCTAATATGGTATAGAACAAATAATGAAATAATATAATATTGTCCATCTGCCTCCAGATGGCACTGCGGTATTGTAGATGAACATAACAACTTTTAAACATTAAAATTAAATATCTAATAATATGTTTACATGAACTCGTTGACCTTTCTTAATAAATCATTGAGGAAGGTCTTTTCCTGACACTTTTAATTACCTATATCCTGGACTTGTTGGAGTTGACTGTCTTCTCCTATCTTTTTGAAATATAGGTTGACTTGATGAAAATTTTATATAGCGGCTTTGATGCTTGGCATCGGAACTTGTACATTTCACTTATCTACACCCATGAATAACTATTGTTTTGAAATGGCATTTACTTTTCCCAGTAAACCAATTAACATAAACGTACTTGTTTCTGTACCTTCTACAATACCTTCTAAATGGTAAATACATGGTATGACATATATATAAATCGATACATTGTTACACATAGATAACACATTATATGAATTATTGATTAACATATGTTGTAATCTAAATATACCATGCAGAGATATATATATAATATAATTATGAATATATAAATTGAACCTCATACAGCAGGTGTGCCTCAAGGACATGAGTCCTTATCAAGTAACCTTGTTCCCTCAAGACAGACATGTCTTAGGGAGTTGGCATACTCCTTACAGATGGTCCCATATCTTTAGTAATAACTTTTAAATACAATGTCCGTTTATGTTCACAATAATTTTTCCTTTTAATATAAACTGAACTTGCCATGAACTCATCTTGGCTTTTTCAGCCACATAAAAAAACTTTGGTTTAGGCTGATCTTATTCTTAAAGGCAATGAGATGAGCATTCATTTTGATTATAATGTCATTAGATAATATTGTATATGTATGAAAATGCACAACACCTTGTAGGAACGCCTGAAATGGCCACACACCTTCCTGGCCTGCTTGAGGACGTCCTGTAAGCCTGGGTACTTATGCACAAAGCGTTGTACGATCAGATTGAACAAATGTGCCATGCACGGCACATGTGTCAACTTTCCCAAATTCAATGCCGCCAACAAATTGCTTCCGTTGTCACACACCACTTTGCCGATCTCCAGTTGGTGCGGAGTCAGCCACTGATCCACCTGTGCGTTCAGGGCGGACAGGAGTGCTGGTCCGGTGTGACTCTCTGCTTTCAGGCAAGTCAACCCCAAGACGGCGTGACACTGTCGTAATCGGGATGTAGAATAGCCCCTGGGGAGCTGGGGGGGGGGGTGCAGTTGATGTGGAGCAAGACGCAGCAGCAGAAGAGGACTCAGCCGAGGAGGTTAGTGAAGAGGATGGAGTAGGAGGAGTAGAGGAGGTGGCAGCAGGCCTGCCTGCAAGTCGTGGCGGTGTCACCAACTTCTCTGCAGAGCCACGCATTCCATGCTTGGCAGCCGTCAGCAGGTTTACCCAATGCGCAGTGTAGGTGATATACCTGCCCTGACCGTGCTTTGCAGACCAGGTATCAGTGGTCAGATGGACCCTTGCCCCAACACTGTGTGAAGACATGCCATTACTTCCTTTTCCACAATAGAGTACAGGTTGGGGATTGCCTTTTGTGAACAGAAATTTTGGCTGGGTACCTTCCACTGCGGTGTACCAATAGCTACAAATTTTTTGAAGGCCTCAGACTCCACCAGCTTGTATGGTAAAAGCTGGCGAGCTAAGAGTTCCGACAAGCCAGCTGTCAGACGCCGGGCAAGGGGGTGACTCTGTGACATTGGCTTCTTACGCTCAAACATTTCCTTGACAGACACCTGACTGTGGGCAGATGTGCAGGAACTGCTGAAGGCGGGAGGCGGCGTGGCGGATGGTTGAGAGGGGGCAAGGAGGACAGCAGTGGTTGACGTGGCTGAAGATGTTGGACCAGGAGGAGGATGGTGGCTTTGAGTTTGTGTCCTGCTTGTACTCATGTGTTGATCCCATAGGTGTTTGTGATTTGAGATCATGTGCCTTCGCAAAGCAGTTGTACCTAGGTGGGTGTTGGACTTCCCATGACTCAGTTTCTTTTGGCACAGGTTGCAAATGGCATCGCTGTTATCAGAGGCAGACGCACAAAAAAAATGCCACACTGCTGAGCTTTGCAATGACGGCATTCTGGTGGTGGCAACAGCATGCATTGATTGGCGTGCTGTCTGGCTGACCCCGGGTGCCGATACATGCTGTCTGACTGTGCCACTAGCTCCTTGCGATGACCTCCCCCTGCTTCCAACTTGTCTCCTCCTCCTCTCTGTCTCCCCATCTGAACTTTCCCCCTGTTATTTTCTCTTCGAGCGGGCACCCACGTGACATCCACAGACACATCGTCATCATCAACCGCTTCACTTGTATCTGACAACTCAGCAAAGGAAGCAGCAGCGGGTACAACATCATAATCATCACACCGTACGTCCATGTGTGTAATGCTGCCTGACTGAGACATATCCCTGTTATCTACATCCTCTGGCAATAATGGTTGCGCATCACTCATTTCTTCCAACTGATGTGTAAATAACTCCTCTGACAGATCAAGTGAAGCAGCTGTGGTGCTAGTGTTGGTGGTGGCGGCAGGCGGGCGAGTGGTAACTTGAGAGGTGCCCGAAGATGAGCTGGCGGAGGATGGTGCGTCAAGGTTCCGAGCGGAAGCTGTAGAAGATTGGGTGTCCTGTGTTAGCCAGTCAACTATGTCCTCAGAACTTTTCGAGTTCAGGGTACGTGGCCTCTGAACACTGGGCATTATTCTAGGGCCAAAGGGAATCACAGCACCACGACCACGACGGCCCCTGCGGGGTGGCCTGCCTCTGCCTGTCATTTTTTTTAGATTAGTTATACTATGCGTGCAAGCTACTGTGACACCAGATATGAGTGGCACTGGTGACACTGTGCACTGGCAGTAGTTGCCACAGTACACACTGTAGGCCTAACACACACGCTTGCAGGCAACTAACTGCAATTATATTACAGTCAAAAAAGTGTTTTTTTGTTTTTAAATGTAATCTACTGTGACACCAGATATGAGTGGCACTGGTGGCACTGTGCTCTGGCAGTAGTTGGCACAGTACACGCTGTAGGCCTGACACACACGCTTGCAGGCAACTGACTGCAATTATATTACAGTCAAAAAAGTGTTGTTGTTTTTTAAATGTAATCTACTGTGACACCAGATATGAGTGGCACTGGTGGCACTGTGCACTGGCAGTAGTTGGCACAGTCCTGACACACATGCTTGCAGGCAACTAACCGCAATTATATTACAGTCACCAGATATGAATGGTGGCACTGGGCAAGTGGGCACAGTATACGCTGTGGGCCTGACACACACGCTGGCAGGCAACTGCAATTAGATTACAGAGGAAAAAAAAAAAAAAAGCAGACTGATGTACTAGCCCTAAAAAGGGCTTTTTGGGGTGCTGTCCTTACAGCAGAGATCAGATGAGTCTTTCAGGACTGGAGTGGACACTGAACACTGGCCTAGCTATCGATTTCCCTATTAAATCAGCAGCAGCTGCACTGTCCCTCCTCTCACTAAGACTGCAGCTTCCGAATTAATCTAAGATGGATGCTGTCCTTGCTTTTTGCTAGGAGGTGGGAGGGTCTGGGAGGGAGGGTATGCTGCTGATTGGCTGGAATGTGTCTGCTGACTGTGAGGTACAGGGTCAAAGTTTGCTCAATGATGACGTATAGGGGGCGGACCGAATATCGCATACGTTCGCCGGCCGCAGCGAACGCGAACAAGCGATGTTCGGCGGGAACTGTTCGCCGGCGAATACTTCGGGACATCTCTAGTTCAGACAATACACTTGCCGCACAGCAGGCCAGCACCTCTAGGGCATAAAGGGCAAGCTCCGGCCATGTGCCCAATTTGGAGACCCAGAAGTTAAATGGGGCAGATACTATTATTCATTGGTGTTCCCACCTGGGCGGGCATGGAAGAACAGTCATATGAGTGATTGCTGCTGCTAAGCCTCAAGGCAGGCCTGGTGGTGTGTGACAACGGGAGAGATCTCGTAGCAGCTCTGGGGCTAGCCGGTTTTATGCACATCCCCTGTCCCCGCTGCCTGTGCTGAACTTGGTGGTGTAGAGGTTCCTCAAGAATTACCCCGATATGTCAGAGCTGCTTGAAAGTGCGGGCCATCTGTGCGCACTTTCGTCACCGTGCTGCTGCTCTCCTATCTGCACTGCAGCATAACTTCGGCCTTCCCACTCACTGCCTCATATGCAACGTGCCCACAAGGTGGAACTCCACCTTGCACATGCTGGAGAGACTGTGCAAGCAGCAGCAGGCGATAGTGGAGTTTCAGCTGCAGCACGCACGAGTGAGTCGCTCTGCGGAACAGGAACACTTCACCACCAACAAGTGGGCCTCCATGGGGGACTTGTGTGCAGAGTTGCGCTGTTTCGAGTACTCCACCAACATGGCCAGCGGTGATGACTCAGTCATCAGACTTACTATCCCACTTCTATGTCTCCTTGAAAAAATGCTTCAGGCACTGATAGATGAGGATATGGAGGTAGAGGAGGAGGAACAGGGATCATTCCCACGGTTATCAGGCCAGTAATCCACAGGTGGCTCCAAGGATGGGTTCCTGCACCTACAGCGGCCAGGTACCCAACTGTCTAGCCAGGGGACAGTTTTGGAAGTTGAGCAGCATGAAAAGGAGGTTATCCGTTCACAGCATGGTGGCACCCAAATCAGCTCATGGGCATCATTGGAGCGTGGCTGAGGGATACAGATGACACAGACTATACACCTCCCACAGAAGACAGCTTGTCGTTGCATCTGGGCAGCCTGGCACACATGCTGCCGAGTTGCCCACATTCTAACCGGTGCTGATTACTGGGTGGCCACCCTGCTGGATCCCCGCTACAAGGACAACGTGCCGTCTTTACTTCCATCACTGGAGAGTGAGCTGAAGATGCGCGAGTACAAGTGAACGCTGGTAGAGTCGCTACTAATGGCGTTCCCACCTGACAGCGGAGGCTCAGTGGAAGCACAAGGCAGAGGAGGGAGCAGGGGCACTGTCAGCACCTCAGAAGAGAGGGTTAGCATGGCCAAAATGTGGAAAAGCTTTGTCTGCGCACCACAATATACAGCACCACCATCTGATACGGACTGCCTTGGCAGGAGGCAGCGTTTTAGCAACATGGACAAGCTCACGTTCATTAAAATGAACCAGGCATGGATCCCACAGGACCTGTCCGTACCTTGGCCAGAGTAGAGAGGTATACTGGCCGCACCCAGCCATTATTATACTCCAGCGCTCTTTGCTATTTCCCAATGTTTTGGGGCCTCCACAAACAAATAAAAAAATAAATTAAAAGAAAAAAAAAATGTAAAAAAAAACAAAAAAAAAACAGGTTGGTGACCTTCTCCTCCACTGGAACCTCCGCCTCCAGGCTTGTTATGTCTTATATCGGCAGAGTAGAGCAGTATACCGGAAGCATCTAGCCATTGTTGTACTCCAGCAAAGTTTGTGCGTTCTCTTTGCCATCTCCCAATGTTTGGTGGTCGACAATTCTCCCCCCCCCTCTCCCTGAAAAAAAACAAAAAAACTAAGAATACTAATAAGACGACCCATTTTGAAGGAATACCCCCTTCATCTGTCTTAACTGTTGTAGAAGAGGAAATTCCTCTGTGGAGTGTGTCTGTGACTCTAGCAATTTTTTTAAATTTTAAAACATCCCTTTGGCATCTATCTGTCTTACTGTAGTAGGAGAAAAATAATTTTAATATATAGTCCCCAGGGGACGTATGAGACATATAACTGAAACAAATTTTTATCCAGTTTAAGCCCAGCACATACAAGCACCAAACTGTCACGCCGTGGCCCTTAGCAACCTGACACAGAATTGACAGACATGGAAAAACAAACAGAAAGACTGTAGGCTTCCTCCCCCGCCTCTTCCACCTACACCGCCATGTCCACAGCCTCCTCAACTTCCTACTCCATTTGGAGTTCCGCCTTTTTGGCCTTCTGCCAAAATTGTAATTTTTTTATTTTTAGGTATTTTATGTCATTTTAAGTCATTTCACTGTCCACTTTTGTTTGCAAGGCAATTATACTGCTTTTACACACACTTTGAAGCCTTTTGCAGCCCTCTAGCCCTTGCTTACTTTTTAAGAGCCATTTTAGTGCCTCAAAGTTTGGGTACCCATTGACGTCAATGGGGTTCGTTGTTTGGGGTCAAGTTTGGATCAAGTATGGAACACAAATGTCACGCTTTGGTGTGGGAGGTAAACACCACACCAAGCATAAGAGGGAAGGGGGGGAACAGGAAATCAGGCCTGAGAACTAGGGAAGGAAGATGGACACCTCCTAGTAAAGCCCTAACCAGAATCCTGACTGACTACCAGTATGAACAGACCCCAGAGGTAGGTGAGTCCTATCTGGCCCTATAGGACCCTGGTACTAATGGCAGGGACGAGACTACCTGTTCCTCCAAAAGGAAGATCGAACAGGAGTCTCCCTCAGGCCTAATACAAAAAATGGGTAAATGCAACACACAGAACCCAAACAAAATACAAAAGGAAAAGGAAAGACGTAACTTCAAAGGAGCAATGGAAGCACCAGGAACTCTGCCGAGATCCACCCACCAGCAATCCACAACTGAAACTGAAGCTATAAACAGCACAGCATAGTGGGAGAAGCAACTATAAATAAGGAAAGTTAAAGGGGTTGTCCAGGGTTCAGAGCTGAACCTGGACATACCTCCATTTTTACCCAGGCAGCCCCCCTGACTTGAGCATCGGAGCAGTCCATGCTCTGATGCTCTCCTTTGCCCTGCGCTAAATCGCCCAGGGCAAAGGCATTTTCAGGAGTTCCGATGACAAACCGGTCCCTCCTTGGGGCTGCCAGGAAGCCCAGCGACGCCACCGGCACTTATGGGCGGGCTTTAGCTTTGCCCTAGCCAGTAAAACGGCTAGGGCTGCACTAAAGCACGCCCATCAGAGCCGGTGACGTCACCGAACACACTGCCGGGTGGAAGCTTCAGTTCGGCAGTGTGTTATTGTAAACAAAAAAGCCCTTGCCCTGCGCCATCTAGCGCAGGGCAAGGGAGTGCATCGGAGTTTGAGATGCTCCGATGCTAACATCAGGGGGGCTGCCTGGGTGAAAATATCGGTATGTCCAGGTTCAGCTCTGAACCTGGACAACCCCTATAATGACCACATTAGCAACACCTGGAGGTAAGGGGTGTAGTCATTACCAAAAACAACACAGACGCCTATTGCTCCACAAGGAAAACATGTCAGATCAAACCACATGTTGCCAGTCTCACCGACCTCCTGCCATCTGTCACGGGAACGTCCGTGACACCAAATCGACCTTTGAAACATCCTGCGGTCCGCTCATCCCTACTTATGACCCTTTATCTTCCTTTTTATCACATTCTAAAGATTCTGAATGCTGTTCAGGTCTGGAGATTGGGCTGGCCATGACAGGGTCTTGAACTGGCGGTCCTTCATCCACACCTTGATTGACCTGGCTGTGTGACATGAACAATGTCGTCAGAGTTGAGGAACATAATAAGAGCAGAAAGAAGCAAATATTCTTCCAGGACAACATTCTTCATGGCTGATTCCCATGTCCTTCACAAAGACAAACCTGCCAGATTCCAGCCTTGCTGAAACACTCCCACATTATCACTGATCCTGCAACAAATTTCACAGTGGATGCAAGACAATGTAGTTGTAGGCCTCTCCAGGTTTCCATCTATCCATTACAAGATCTGGTGTTGGGCAAAACTGAAAATTGGACACATCATAGAAGATGACCTTACTTCGATTCCCTACAGTCCAATTCTTATGGTCTTTTGTAAACTTCGGCCTGGCTCTTTGCTTCTCATTGATGGTCGGCTTTGATTGAGCTTTGTACAACTTCATTACTTCCTCTAGAAGCCTGTTTCGAACCGCCCTCCCCGTACATTTCACCCCAGCTCCCGCTTGCCATTCTATTTGTAGGTTACTTGACATCATTCTAAGGTTGTTCAGTGAGATTGAAATGAGGTGGTCATCATGGTCAGTAGTGTCATTTCCACCCTCTGCCAGTCTCTAGCTTTGTTGTCCACAATGTTTCCTGTTTGACCTTGTTTTTATGAAGTGTGGTCTTTGAAATTTTAGAGATGGAAGGCACTTGATGCCCACTGTATCCTTCTGCCAGTAAAAGTAGAACTAAACTCTTCTTCTGCTTACTCAGAACTTGTCCTTTCACCTGTAGTTATCTTATTTAAAAAAAAATTATAACTGAATTTTTTTTTTTTTATAAAGGTGATCACCTAATCAGCACCTCAGTAAGCATAATGAGGGGAACCTGTGATGGAATTCAATAAATACTGCAAGGAAATGGCTGCCGTACACGTGAAGATGCTGATTTATGAAAAAAACGGGGTGGTCTCTTAATTCATCCAAGAGCTGTATTTATATACATACAGAGAGAGATATTACACACTGAAGGATAACATCTCTATCACTGTTGCTGATGAGTGAGGAGAAGTCCTGTCCACCGCCTCTCTCCTCTGATTACTGCTGCAGGTCAGTGATGGGAGCAGCGTCTGTCTCTCTGTATGTACACAGGCGTGTATTCACATGTACAGACACTGCGTGTGCAGACAAGCCCCGGTCACGGACGTCATCACTGAGTCACCGATATCATCCCCTTTTTAAGGACATTGAGGGTTCCATAACCAGGAGAAGACATCACTGTGTGATCTGTGGGGTCCAGTGACCAGGATGGGACTTACGGGGGCAGCATCGGTTCAGCGTGGCCTCTCCTCCACAGTCCATGCTCATTAGAGCTCTGGCCTCCGCTGTGCAGGGACATAAATAACTTAAAAATCTACTTTTTAATGATATTCTAATTTATTAAGATGCACATGTATAACCTGATATGTAGTGAGTTGAAACATTTATCCATATATGCTATTAATTAGTGTTGATCGTGAATATCGGCACTTAGCAACATCCCTAGCAACAAATAGGAAAGTTGCCTACCCCTTAGTGTAGATCGCGATGATTTTAATCGCGAATTTTTATTGCGAATATATTACATTGCCGATTTTCGCAATCAAGTAAATAATGACTGGAGATCACGAATTCTCGAATTTGCGAATTCATGGCGAATATTCAGCCAAATATTTGCAAAATATCACGAATTCGAATATTGCCTATGCCGCTCATCACTACTATTAATAAAAAAATCCTGTGTGCAGATGGGAGTAACATCCAGAATGTCAACCATCACTGCAGCCTGCACCAATCTGGGCTTTATGGCTGCCTCTCCTCAGTAAAAGACACATAAATACCCGCTTAGAGTTTGCAAAAACAAAAACAAAAAAACCCAAAGGAGTCTCAGACTGTGAAAAACCAAGTTCTCTAGTCATGCCTGGAGGAAACCAAGCACTGCAGATCATCTGCCCAATACCATCCCAACATTAAAGAATGGTGATGGCAGCATGATGCTGTTGAGGTGTTTTTCAGCAGCTGGGACAGGTAGACCGGTCAATGTTGAGGTAAAGCTGAATGGAGCAAAGTCCAGAGATATTCTTAATAAAAACGTGGACCTGGATCTCAGCCTGGGATTGATGGTTCACCTTCCAACAAGACAATTACCCTAAGCACACGTCCAAGATAACACAGGAGCAGCTTAGGGACAACTTTCTAAATGTCTTTGAGTGGCCCAGCCAGAACCCTTAACCTAATGGAACATCTCTGGAGAGACCTGAAAATGGCTGTCCACCGACATCCCCATCCAACCTGACAGAGCTAGAGAGAATCTGCAGAGAAGAACGGCAGAAAATCCCCAAATCCTGGTGTGCAAACCATTTGGTGTCATCCTCAAGAAGACTGTAGGCTGTATTTGCTGCCAAAGGGGCTTCAACTACGTCCTGAGTAAAGGGTCTTAATACATATATTAATGCAAGATTTTATCTTTTCCTTTTCAATAAGTTAGTGAAAGAAGCCCGATGGCTGGGCCCACAGGTACAGAGGGTAAACGATGACACACAGACACAGACAACGGTTCATTCCCAGCAGTTGAATTTACTGAACAATGTATTGAACAAGAAGCTGAGAACATATAAAACTGATTGGTACACAGAGAATAAACCAACAGTAAATGTAACACTGTCTAACAATAAACCAGTAAGCTAATTACCAACTTTGCAGACTAAACAGGTTATTAATATTACTCTGATAAGCAGCTCCAATGTAGACTTGTTTTCTTGTTATCCTTTGCTGCCATCTACTGACCAATATGAGATATTTCAGTAATTATACAATTTACTCATGCAGAATAATACATTTAAAGAGGTTATCTGAGTTGTTTTTTAGTTCTTTGTATGTTTCTAACTAATCAAATGTAACAGCTTTACCATGCACTTACTCCATCTGTAGTTGCTACTTTCTAAGATTTCACTGAGGGTCACATGACCTGTGATGTCAGCTTCTCTCCCTGCTCTGATAATGATTTGTGCACAAGCCTGAGAGATCAGATATGTGTCTGTACACGAGACGTCACTGTGCTGGCCACGCCCCCCTGCACTGCCAGCTGCTGCTGTCTGCCCTGTGTCTCCGTCCCACTGGATACTTCAGGAAAGATTAACACCTTCAGGAGCACAGACTCAGGGCTGAAGGCTTTACTGAGTAGCTGCAGGTAGTGAGGAGACAAATGCTGGGCACAAGAGCTGAGAGACTAGAGGAGTTCTGCACAAGAACAGGTAGGGAGAAGATCCTGTGTGTATCAGCAGTGTCATTGTACAGCTGGGACTTCAGCAGGCAGACATGTCACTCCGTATTCACTCCCTCTGCAGAGCAGGGGGAGGAGCAAAGATTGTTGTGATTGCAGGTAAACAAATAGCCAGAAGAGAACTAGGAAAATTAGGAAATTTTTTTTTTTACCTAAAACTTGCTTAGCTCAGTTATATATTGCTGTCCATCAGATTTACAGTGCTATATTTTTTTTTTTCATAACTCGAACAACCCCTTTAAGGTCCCTTGCACCACAGTCTTACATTAGCAAAGATTTCTAACATTCTGTTTTCACTTTGTTATTATGGGGTATGGAGTGCAGAATGACAGGGAACAACTTAATTTCTTTTAAATTTTAGCACAAGGCCACAGCATAACAAAATTTCAAAAAAATGAAAGGATCTGAAGACTTCCTGAAAGCATTGTATGTGTTACAGTCACAGTACTGATCATGCGGGCACAGTGGCAGTGTCTAAACGATCAGTGTTGTAAAAGCGTGCCGCTGGTTTTCTGGGAACATCTGCCTATACAGTTCTGCTATACCACAGGTCCTCAAGGGGTATATTTATACAACAGAAGGCATCCTTAGGCAGCAGGTCTAAAAATAAAGCCACGCACCTTCAACAGTTCTTACGTTGCACCTGTGCGAGTTCTTTGATGTTTAGCAAAACCTGCTCTGTGTGTAAAACATTTAGCAAATTCAGAACATGAAAATGGCCTCTCTCCTGTATAAACTCTTAGATGTTTCCTAACATTTCATTTCTGTCTAAAATATCTCCCACATTAGAACATGAATATAGTTTCTCCACTGTGTGAGTTCTCTGATGTTCAGCAAGAACTGATTTCCGACCAAAACATTTCCCACATTCTGAACATGAAAACGGCTTCTCTCCTGTGTGAGTTCTTCGATGTTCCAAAAGGCCTGATTTCTTGCAAAAACATTTCCCACATTCAGGACATGAAAATGGCTTCTCTCCTGTGTGAATTCTCTGATGTTCAACAAGTACCGACTTCCGACCAAAACATTTGCTGCATTCCGAACATGAAAATGGCTTCTCCCCTGTGTGAATTTTTCGATGTTCCACAAGGCTTGTTTTCTGGCTAAAACATTTCCCACATTCTGGACATAAAAATGGCGTCTCTCCTGTGTGGATTCTCTGATGTTCAACAAGAACTGACTTCCGACCAAAACATTTCCCGCATTCTGAACATGAAAATGGCTTCTCTCCTGTGTGAATTCTTCGATGTTCCACAAGGTTTGATTTCTGGCCAAAACATTTCCCACATTCTGGACATGAAAATGGTGTCTCTCCTGTGTGGATTCTTCGATGTTCCAATAAGCTTGATTTCTGGCCAAAACATTTTCCACATTCAGGACATGAAAATGGCATCTCCCCTGTGTGAGTTCTTTGATGGTAAAGAAGAAGCGACTTGAGTCTAAAACATTTTCCACATTCTAAACATGAAAATGGCTTCTCCCCTGTGTGGATTCTTCGATGTTTCACAAAATTTCTTTTCTGACTAAAGCATTTCGCACATTCAGGACATGAAAACGGTTTCTCTCCCGTGTGAGTTCTTTGATGTTCAACAAGATCCGGTTTATAGTTGAAACATTTCCCACATTCTGAACATGAAAATGGCTTCTTCTTGGTGTGAGTTCTTTGATGAGTAACAAGAGTTGATTTCTGACCAAAACATTTCCCACAATCAGGACATGAAAATGGCTTCTCCCCTGTATGAGTTCTTTGATGAGTAACAAGACACGATTTCAGACTAAAACATTTCCCACAATCGGGACATGAATATGGCTTCTCTCCTTTGTGAATTCTCTTATGCATAACAAGAGCAGATCTTTTGGCATAACATTTCCCACATTCTGAACATAAAAACGGCTTCTCCCCTGTGTGAATT
Source organism: Bufo bufo (assembly GCF_905171765.1). NCBI lineage: Eukaryota > Metazoa > Chordata > Amphibia > Anura > Bufonidae > Bufo > Bufo bufo. The sequence continues at coordinate 613,361,033 of NC_053392.1, forward strand.
CTTAAATGTTCCACAAGATTTGATTTCTGACTAAAACATTTCCCACATTCTAAACATGGAAATGGCTTCTCCCCTGTGTGAGTTCTTAGATGTTCCACAATATGTGATTTCTTTGCAAAACATTTCCCACATTCTGGACATGGAAATGGTTTCTCTCCCGTGTGAATTCTTTGACGCTCCATAAGTTTTGATTTCTGACTAAAATACTTTTCACATTCTGAACCTGAAAGTGGTCTTTTATCTCTGTCAATTATTTCATGCACAGATTGTTTAGACTGATTCTGTGATTGACTCAGTGATTGATTGGACAAAAGATTCTTGTGACCAACGGTATTGGTGGGTAGATCTCCACTGTGAAGGTCTAAGGGTACATTAGCATTTATTGAATTAGCTTGTGTGACATTGTTGTCTTCTACTTTTTCAGATAAAAGAAGATGTTCATTGGAGTCTCTTGTCTCATCCTCACCTGGAAAAATAAATATTTTCTTATTTTCTTAAAGTAGTATCTATATAACAGATATGAATGGAGGCAAATGCAGCATGAACATGTATGTGAAATAAATATATAGACACATGTTATGAGTTAGGTTTTAACCAGGTTAATCAAACCCATATCAAACATCCATGGACAGATATTTCCTGACAAAGAGTTAAATAGTTTCCAGATAAAAGTCTTAAAGGGGTTAAGTCTAAGCTTCGTTCGGCAGACAGCCGCTTCCCCCATACACATACAAATTCGGCTCAGCAAAATATGTCTGTGTACACCATAGGAGAGCGGAGAAAGCTGCTGCCAGACAGTTCTAAAGGTGGCTTATCTCCCAGGTGAATATATGGATTGGGCGAAAATGGGACATTTCCGGGGGAGAGTCAGGAACTCCCCACAGACATTAGTGTGCCAGCGGAACCCACGGTTCTTGGCAGGTTCATCCGACAAAAGTATAATGTATATCTCCAGCTTAAAAGCCTATAGAAATGAAATCATGGAGTTCAGTTGACAAGGAGGTGTTAATGAATGGTTGCCTCTGACATCAGATTGAGGGTTTTCAATAACCACACCATGTATTTATGATCGGGGAACCCCGACAAACACGTTTGATCAAAAATGTGTGCGAAGAGCTTTTATTTTCAATTAGTGTAGTAACAATGTAATCCAGAATAATCTCTAATCCCTTTAAATTGGGAGATAGGAATGGATCCAGCCAAGTCACTTTCAGGCAACTAGGACCAGGCAAAAATGGCCCTGAACAATCCTCCCGCTTTCCTCTCCTTCCGGGTGGGCCATGCGACTGGAATAGATCTGTCCATCCATGCACGATATAGCTTGCTTATTGGTCAGGCCTCTCTCACTCTGACTGTGGAGTGCGTGCATGCTACCTCCAGCTTTTAAAGGGCTAGTGCATGCATACCCTATTCTTTACCAGTCAATGGCTGGCCATTGTGGGGAACTTTAGTCACCTTCCGCTGTCTGTAAGTGCCTGAGCAATAGAGTCTAGTCCGCTAGGTATGCTGTTATACGTTTGTCTGCCCGTGTACTGACTTCTGTCTGCTTCCCAGATTTGACCTTTTGCTACCTGGCCTTTCTCTAATCTCCATAGTGACCCTCAACTGCACATACTGTTTTTGGACTGTTTATTGGATTGCATATACTCTGCCTGCCCTGACCTCGGCCTATTACCGACCATGGTTTTACCTGATCCCTCAGTGCTCAGCACTGGTGTCTCTTGACCTCTGTGGGTCAACAGTCACTGAACAGGGACTACTTCAGGAGATAGTGGCCTGGTAGTCCCCGTGCTCCAAAGTCCAAACCCCTGTATATTTTGAAAGAGTGAATATAAGAGGGGCCATTTACTGTAGATAACTTGAGGAGTAACCCTAAACCAAACTGTTTTTTTCAGAGCACAAAGATCCACATCTGCTGCTTAACAGTTTGCCATGGATCCTACTAATCTAAGATCAGACTGCCTAAAATATTTAAGGAGTTGACTAGTCAACATGGATGCCAAGAGCAGCTTCTGCAGTATCTCAATTCTATCTTAGCCCACTTAGACTCCTGCAGCTCCTGTGCTGCTACCTTCAGTCATTGTGTCTGCATAACCACCTCCACCAGTTTGCTTTCAGCCTGCACCTTTCTACAGAACTACCCTCACACTTCAAAGGGGATCCTAAGTTATATTGTGGGTTCTTGAACCAGTGTACTATTTACTTTGAGTTGCAGGCTCATCAGTTTCCTATAGACTGGTCCAATGTAACATTCCTGGTTTTCCTCATCTCTGGAGAAGCCCTTGCCTACCCTATCCCCCTCTGTAAGCAAAGTGGCCAACTGATCTATAATCTTTGGGACTTTTGGCTACCTTCCACAAGGTCTTCAAGGAGTCTGTCATGCCACCTCTGTGGCCTCTTCACTCCCGCACCTTTGTCAGGGTAGCTTCACTCTGGAACAGTATGCCATACAGTTCTGCACCCTTGGCTCTGAACTGCTGCTTTCTGGAGAGGTTTGTCAGGGCATAATATGGATGAATTGGCAGGTGAAGAGGCACTCTCTACCATAGATAATGTAATTATCCTGGCCGCTTGAATTGATCTCTGCTTCAAAGAGCGCCTCAAGGTGTCTGCAGGTGTCAGCTGGTATCTTCTTTTCAAAGGCCTATGTTACCTTCTTCGTCTCCTCCGAAACCCAAGCAATTGCATAAAGTCAAGCTGCCCAAAGAGGATCATCTGCATAGGTGCTGCAGTGACTGTACTGTGCTAATATTGCAAATAACCTGTTCCCTCTTCATGGGAAACTCCAGTGCCTAGGGTTGATTGGATGGACAACCCTGGGCAAAGTCAAGTTCTCTCTGAAGCTGATACTCCCTGTGTCCTTACCATGCAGTGAAATTTGGTTTACCTTGCAGGCCTTCCTGGACTCCTGCATCAGGCCTTGTTAGCCCAATACCAAATCCCTTCCAAGCAGTTGGAAAGGCCTTTGGTATTCACATCTATCAATGGGATGACACTTATGGAATCCATGAAATGTCACCGTGCCCATCGATCTCCAAGTGAGAGTCTTGCTCACACAAAAGATCCTGTGTCCTGCCTGTTTCTATTAGTATCCTCCTTCTGGGATTTTGCACTGGGGATGATTGTCATTTCCGCTGCTTGTCTTCTGTGCGACCACCCTGGGCTCCACAGGCTCCCCAGAATCTACTGGGCCATGCTTCATGCTCCAGCTACATGTATATTTTTGATAAAACGGAAGGTAGTCACCACACAGAGCCTATGACTGATTGGGCTCCGGTCTGGCACCATGCCTCCTAGTGGCCAAGACTATCCATTATTTTTATCGGAGACTCAGGCTATGTTGGACTACATAAAAAAAAAACTTAAAGAAAGGTTTAATTAGAAAATCTTTCTCCCCCCGCTGAGGCTGGATTTCTTTTTATGAAGAAAAAGGATGGTTCTCTGCGGTTCTGCATTGATTATCAGGGATTGAACAAAATTAGAAGAATACATGTGAAGAATAAATGTCCCCTGCCTCTGGTCCCTTGGCTTTTTGATAGGATTAATTGATCCAGAATCTTCCCAAAGTTGGAACTCCGTGGGGCCTATAATTTGATTTGAATACGATAGGGTGACTAGTGGTGGATGGCATTCAACACTCCTGAACCTGCCACACCTGAGGGGTTAATTGACAGGGTTCATGGGATCGCTGTGCCCGGTCATGTGGCCGCCTCTATAACCATGTACAGAAAATAAGTATACAATCAGTAAAATAAACTGATAACACCTCCATGTGAGCTGTGATTAATGCAGAGGAGACGAGTGATGATCTCCTTGGCAGAGGACATTGCGATTATCACCCACATCTCTCCAGGGAGATTAAATATGAACTTGACATAATTAAAACATAACTCATAACAATGATGATGAGGACGAGGTTTCTCTGAACTTTGTATCAGTTTTGCCATTAACAAAGGAATTTACAGTCAACAAGATTTATATATATTAAAAAAATGGCTCTAACCTTTCACAGACACTGACACGGGGTCTTCGAGTCCACTTGTCATTTCACCAGAAATTTCCTGCAAAGATCCAACATTAAAGACATGAAGAAAACAGAAAAAGGAACCTGAGTTTCTCTTATATCCAGGTGAAGGTTAGAAACCCCTAGAAGACATGAACCAATCTGCCCTAAAGGAGAAGGATCTCCTCAAGTGTCGGTCAGACAGGATCAACATTCAGACAAGTGTTTTAAACATCAGCAGAAAGGTTTCTGACATTTCTCTTCATGAATTGATCTGATCCTATCCTGGAGGGGGCGCTGTGCTCATCACCGCCGGTTCTTACATTATTCAGTAATGTCACAGTTTTTACAGTGAAGAAGCCTTTTATCAGCGCTGGAGACTGAACCTTCTTACCTTCATATATTTGTACAGTTTTATCAGGTCTCCCCTTAGATATCTCCTCCCAAGACTAAATAAAAATTCCCTCCTAACTGAGGGTCTCAGGCCTCTTATCAGTTTTGTTGATCTTTGTACTTTTTTTCACGATTTGGTGCTTAAAGGGGTTTTCTCATCTGAGATATTGGTGGCATAACGCTAGGCTATGCCACAAATGTCAGACAGGTGCGGGTCTAGGAGGTGTGACCTACAGTACAGACCAAAAGTTTGGACACACCTTCTCATTCAAAGAGTTTTCTTTATTTTCATGACTATGAAGGCATCAAAACTATGAATTAACACATGTGGAATTATATAAATAACAAACAAGTGTGAAACAACTGAAAATATGTCATATTCTAGGTTCTTCAAAGTAGCCACCTTTTGCTTTGATTACTGCTTTGCACACTCTTGGCATTCTCTTGATGAGCTTCAAGAGGTAGTCCCCTGAAATGGTCTTCCAACAGTCTTGAAGGAGTTCCCAGAGATGCTTAGCACTTGTTGGCCCTTTTGCCTTCACTCTGCGGTCCAGCTCACCCCAAACCATCTCGATTGGGTTCAGGTCCGGTGACTGTGGAGACCAGGTCATCTGGCGCAGCACCCCATCACTCTCCTTCATGGTCAAATAGCCCTTACTTTCAAAGTTTTCCCAATTTTTCGGCTGACTGACTGACCTTCATTTCTTAAAGTAATGATGGCCACTCATTTTTCTTTACTTAGCTGCTTTTTTATTGCCATAGTACAAATTCTAACAGTCTATTCAGTAGGACTATCAGCTGTGTATCCACCTGACTTCTCCTCAATGCCACTGATGGTCCCAACCCCATTTATAAGGCAAGAAATCCCACTTATTAAACCTGACAGGGCACACTTGTGAAGTGAAAACCATTTCAGGGGACTACCTCTTGAAGCTCATCAAGAGAATGCCAAGAGTGTGCAAAGCAGTAATCAAAGCAAAAGGTGGCTACTTTGAAGAACCTAGAATATGACATATTTTCAGTTGTTTCACACTTGTTTGTTATGTATATAATTCCACATGTGTTAATTCATAGTTTTGATGCCTTCATAGTCATGAAAATAAAGAAAACTCTTTGAATGAGAAGGTGTGTCCAAACTTTTGGTCTTTACTGTACATCTATCTCTAGAACGGAGCTCCAAAAGTGAACAGGAGTGGACCATGTATGTGCGGCCGGTCTGCTTTAAATTGATATGGTAGCGCCAAAAATATCTGGACACTGGCTTGGCTATTTATGGCACTTTAATACAAGTGAATGAAGCGGTGGCCGCGCTTGTGCTGTGCTCTCTCCATTCATTTCTATGGGACTCCCTAAGATAGCCGAGTGCGCCACTTGGCTATTTTCAGCACACCCGTGCAAATTAATGCAGGACGGTTGCGCATGTACTGCGGAGTGTTCTTCACTTTGGGAGCTCCGTTCTAGAGTGATGTGCCACCAATTGTAGCTTAGGCTGTATTGCAACAGCTAGTTTACGCTTTTTCCTCCCCCACATTGATTGTTAAAACTTCACCTTTATTTTTATTTGTACTTAATAAAACCTACTATATCAATGAGAACCTATAGTTAAAACTTTCAGGGTGAGCTCTAATCTCACTGCAATTCAGTAATATCTGGAATAGCGTCTGTGGCTTCGCACTCACACTGACGCCTCTATTCTAATATCCTATTAGGTGTATTCATTCTCATAGCGCTCACTTCCTGGACTAAAACTGTAACTTAGAATCTGCCCCCCGACATGTTTCGCCGAGTACTGGCGTCTTCAGGGGCTGGGCAGTCTATGATTCCAAGTGACGAGGACTTGATCTTTTAATACCTCTGTTTATGACGTCATTCGTCATAGGCCAATAATCATCGCTTTCTCTCCATCATTCTCCCCTGCCTATCTATTCTTCCCCCCTATTGGTTGGTCCTGGTGATGCTTAGTTCCCGTTCTCTCCCGCTCCATCTCGCGTATGCGCCAGAACTTGAAGTTCTCCTCTTCATTCTATACATATTGCAAAGCAGTCTTCTTTCAATACTGCGCATGCGCCGGGTCTTGGAACATTTCCAGCTCCCCTTTGTCTAATGCGCATGCGTGAAGGTTCCATCTCTCTATTTTGTAGGATCACTTGCCGCTGCGCATGTTCTTGCACTTGGTGCAATGAGGTAATTATCTGTTCCTACTGCGATTGCGCCTGAACTTAGCTTTTACAGACTCATCCCTTCACCTGCTGATGCGCATGTATTAGAACTTAGTTTAATTTGCGTTCTTCCCTTAGCGCCTGCGCTAGATCTTAGGAATTGGGCTTCACTTGTTTATTGCGCATGTATCGGGACTTCGATTATCTTCCCAAAGGGTCCACTTCTAATACATGTGCTGTTGAGTCTGATACAGTAGTATGGTTACTTATTCCTACTGTACTTACACTTAATCTTATCTCGGAACATGATATACCAATTCCATCACCATTACCATAGATATAGCTGGGGACAATTTACTCCTAATGGTTTAGGTCATTCTTAGTAGGGGCTCGCCATTTATGAGATGATGTTATTGACTTAAATCACTATAAGGACAACCTATTTGGATCCTATATATGATTCAAATCCTCTTTTAGTTTCTCCTTTGATATATACATCTGTAATCTTATTCCATTTCCACCAGATTAAATCTTTCCATTTGTTTCAATTGTCTGTCATATAAGTATTGGGCATTTAGGATCTTTTAAATAAATGAAGAGTAGGTAAACCCCTCATTAAGGCCTTTAGGGCCTAGGCTTTGCAGGCGATAGATCCAGCGGGTTTTTTCTTGTAGGAGTCTTCTATCAATGTCTCCTTGTCTGGGTCCTTTTTTGATCTTCTGAATCCCCCCAGACTTTAAGTTTGGTCACATTGCCTTGATGTTGTTCTATCATATGTCTAGAGAGTGGTGTATCTGCCCCTGTATTAATTTTACTAAAATGTCCGGAAAGTCTCCTTCTCAACTCTTGGGTGGTCTTACCGACATAAATTTTAGGGCAGTCACACTTTATTGCGTATACCACTCCTGTCATGGGCTTGCAATTAATATACCGTATTTTTCGCCGTATAAGACGCACTTTTTCCCCCCCAAAAGTGGGGGGAAAATAGCAGTGCGTCTTATACGGCGAATGCTGCCGATTTTGCCGGGTTTTCAATGATACGCCCGCCGCGATGCCGTGCTGCGGTTGTATCAGCTGTGAGGGAGGCGGGACTGGGGGCCGGCATCTGCATTTATAATGACAGCGGGGCCCGTGCAGTGACTGTATTCTACTACACGGGCCCCGCTCACTGTATAATCCTATGTCTAATAGTTAATTGTAATTGTATGTAATCGCATAAGGAGTGAGTCATACGTCATGAGTCATACGTCATGCGGCTGCGCCGCCCACTTTATGAATGAAGCAGGCGGCGTGGACGCATGACGTATGACTCACGCTGCCAGCACCTGTCCTCCCGTCCTGCCTCCTCCCTCTTCTCTGCTACCTACCGAGCGGCGAGCGCTTGTAGTTGTAAGTACCAGTAATACACAGCGCTCCTTATGTGATTACATACAATTACAATTAACTATTAGACATAGGATTATACAGTGAGCGGGGCCCGTGTAGTAGAATACAGTCACTGCACGGGCCCCGCTGTCATTATAAAAGCAGATGCCGGCCCCCAGCCCGTGTATTGAGGGTCATTCACTACAGGGACACTTATGGAGGGGATCTGTGGATGACACATAGCATAAGATGCTATATATGTGTCATCCACAGATCCCCCCCATAACTGTCATACACAGATCCTCATAACAGTGCCATCCAGAGACCCCAATAAGAGCCACCCACAGATCCCCCATAAGTGTCACCCACAGATCCCCCATAACAGTGCGTCACCCACAGATCCCCCATAACAGTGCGTCACCCACAGATCCCCCATAAGTGTCACCCACAGATCCCCCATAAGTGTCACCCACAGATCCCCCATAAGTGTCACCCACAGATCCCCCATAACAGTGCGTCACCCACAGATCCCCCATAAGTGTCACCCACAGATCCCCCATAAGTGTCACCCACAGATCCCCCATAAGTGTCACCCACAGATCCCCCATAACAGTGCGTCACCCAAAGATCCCCCATAACAGTGCGCCATCCACAGATCCCCCATAACAGTGCCATCCACAGACCACAATTAGTTCAAAACCCACCAAAAGCACACCTTTTGGTTCAAAATATTTTTTTTCTTATTTTCCTCCTCAAAAACCTAGGTGCGTCTTATGGGCCGGTGCGTCTTATAGGGCGAAAAATACTGTACTCTCTTATCTGGTAATGTTTACCATCTACTGGATTGGTAAATTCCTTTAGGGGTGTCATGTACCTGCAGTAGATACATTCTCCACAGGGATACAATCCCTTAGTACTCAACCAAGTGGTGACTGGTGTCTTCTCTTGCTGGAAATGGCTATGTACTAACATGTCTTTCAGGTTTTTCCCTCGTCTATACGTTATTGCTGGATTGGAGGGGTATTACTTCTCTTAAATCTTCATCTGTTTTCAGGATATGCCAGTATCGCTCAAAAATTCTATATACTCGTTCGTGTTGGACATCAAAAGTGCCAATACAGCGTATGGTAAATTTTTCTTCCTGCTTCTTTCTGCTACTAAGCAGAGCAATCCTATCTGTCTTCTTTGCTCTGTTATATGCCTTAAAAAAGGCTTTTTTTTCAGATACCCCCTAGCCAGGAACCTCCGAAAGAGGAAAGCACTTTCTTTCTCGAAAGCTTCCTCATCTGAGCAGTTCCTTTTAGCTCGCAGATACTGTCCCACCGGAATCCCTCTCTTCAGGGCCGGTGGGTGGAGGCTTTCCCAATGAAGGAAGTTGTTGGTCGAGGTGGGCTTCCTATAGACTTCTATCTGTAGACTGCCGTCAGGCCCCAGGGTAATTGTCAGGTCCAGAAAAAAAAAAAATTCTTTATGAATTTCTGCCGTAAATTTCGGGCCCAGTTCATTATTATTTATTATGTGAGTAAACTCAATAAATTCCTGTTCTGTGCCTTCCCAAAGAATTAAAATGTCATCGATATAACGACCCCAAAATAAAATGTGCTCTGTGTATTTGTATTGTGTTTCTGTGAAGACAATTCTGTCTTCCCACCACCCAAGAAATAGGTCTGCAAAATTAGGTGCACAAATCGTACCCCATCGCGGTATCGGTGATCTGTAAATAATATTTACCATCAAAAATAAAAATAATTGTGTTTTAACAAAAAATCAAGCAGTGCTAAGACAAACTTATTGTGACATTGATATTGTGTACCCCTAGTGCTTAGATAGTATTCAACTGCTTGAAGCCCTAAGTCGTGTCTGATACTTGTGTAAAGAGCCTCCACATCTAGGCTCGCTATATATGTCTGGGAACTGACATGGATATCCTGGAGCCTGACGACAGCATCTTTAGTGTCCCTAATATAAGATGGCATGGTTGACACATAGGGAGAGATAACCTGATTGACATAGTCACTGATATTTTCACATAGGCTTTGATTCCCTTAAACAAAGGGTCTGCCTGGGATTGGTTGGATCTTTTTGTGGACTTTGGGGATAGCATAGAAAGTGGCAACATTTGGACGTGGATTAAACAGTACCTTGTATTCCTCTTTAGTGATAAGGTTGGCATCTTTAGATTCCTTTAGGACCTTTTTTAGTTTCTTCCTAGCTTCCTTTAGGACCTTTTATAATCTAATAATAAAACCTTCTGATAAAGGAGGACTACGTTTCCTCCTTTATCAGAAGCTTTTATTATTAGATTATTCTCTTCTATCAAAGATCAAGTCCTCGTCACTTGGAATCATAGACTGCCCAGCTCCTGAAGACGCCGGTACTCGGCGAAACATGTCGGGGGGCAGATTCTAAGTTACAGTTTTAGTCCAGGAAGTGAGCGCTATGAGAATGAATACACCTAATAGGATATTAGAATAGAGGCGTCAGTGGGAGTGTGCAGCCACAGACGCTATTCCAGATATTACTGAATTGCAGTGAGATTAGAGCTCACCCTGAAAGTTTTAACTATAGGTTCTCATTGATATAGTAGGTTTTATTAAGTACAAATAAAAATAAAGGTGAAGTTTTAACAATCAATGTTGGGGAGGAAAAAGCGTAAACTAGCTGTTGCAATACAGCCTAAGCTACAATGGTAATTCCCAACGCTGCTCCGTCGCAATAGGGTTTTTGTGAACTAATATGTACCACCAATGTCTCAGGTAAGATAATCCCGTTAAAACTGGAGATAGACAAGTGCTGCACTTACTTCTCTTTGGTAGTGATGAGCAGCATCAGGTCATATTTGAATTTGTGATATTTCGCAAATATTTTGTAGAATATTCGTAGAATATTCGTGAATTCGAATATTCGTTGTATTCTACAGTCTTCTTTTTTTACTCGGAAATCGGCAAGGTAATGATCGCGTAATATGCGAATATTACGCAATCAATACAGGCGTGGGTCAAAAACGAATAAATAGCACTATAGAATATAGTGCTATATATTTGTTTTTTAGAATATTCGTAATTTTTTTCCATCTGAAGTCATGATTCCTCACTGCTTAAGTCGCTTGTGGGCCAATGACACAAGCAATAAGCAGGGAGGAATCATGTGTTCAGATGGAAAAAATGACGAATATTTTAAAAATGAATATATAGCGCTATATTCTATCAATGTGACAGATTCCTTTTATTACATCTTTTATAAAACCAGAAACCATTTTCAGCCACCAATAACCAGATGCAATAGCGTACAGTATACTCCACTGCTGCTGGGGGAGGTCAGTAGATGGAGCGTACAGTATACTCCACTGCTGCTGGGGGGGTCAGTAGACGGAGCGTACAGTATACTGCACTGCTGGGGGAGGTCAGTAGATGGAGCGTACAGTATACTCCACTGCTGCTGGGGGAGGTCAGTAGATGGAGCGTACAGTATACTCCACTGCTGGGGGAGGTCAGTAGATGGAGCGTACAGTATACTCCACTGCTGGGGGAGGTCAGTAGATGGAGCGTACAGTATACTCCACTGCTGGGGGAGGTCAGTAGACGGAGCGTACAGTATACTCCACTACTGGGGGAGGTCAGTAGACGGAGCGTACAGTATACTCCACTGCTGCTGGGGGAGGTCAGTAGACGGAGCGTACAGTATACTCCACTGCTGCTGGGGGAGGTCAGTAGACGGAGCGTACAGTATACTCCACTGCTGCTGGGGGAGGTCAGTAGACGGAGCGTACAGTATACTCCACTGCTGCTGGGGGAGGTCAGTAGACGGAGCGTACAGTATACTCCACCGCTGGGGGAGGTCAGTAGATGGAGCGTACAGTATACTCCACTGCTGCTGGGGGAGGTCAGTAGATGGAGCGTACAGTATACTCCACTGCTGCTGGGGGAGGTCAGTAGATGGAGCGTACAGTATACTCCACTGCTGGGGGAGGTCAGTAGATGGAGCGTACAGTATACTCCACTGCTGGGGGAGGTCAGTAGATGGAGCGTACAGTATACTCCACTGCTGCTGGGGGAGGTCAGTAGATGGAGCGTACAGTATACTCCACTGCTGCTGGGGGAGGTCAGTAGATGGAGCGTACAGTATACTCCACTGCTGCTGGGGGAGGTCAGTAGATGGAGTGTACAGTATACTCCACCGCTGCTGGAGGAGGTCAGTAGACGGAGCGTACAGTATACTCCACTGCTGGGGGAGGTCAGTAGACGGAGCGTACAGTATATTCCACTGCTGCTGGAGGAGGTCAGTAGACGGAGCGTACAGTATACTCCACTGCTGCTGGGGGAGGTCAGTAGACGGAGTGTACAGTATACTCCACCGCTGCTGGGGGAGGTCAGTAGATGGAGCGTACAGAATACTCCACTGCTGGGGGAGGTCAGTAGATGGAGCGTACAGTATACTCCACTGCTGCTGGGGGAGGTCAGTAGACGGAGCGTACAGTATACTCCACCGCTGGGGGAGGTCAGTAGATGGAGCGTACAGTATACTCCACTGCTGCTGGGGGAGGTCAGTAGATGGAGCGTACAGTATACTCCACTGCTGCTGGAGGAGGTCAGTAGACGGAGCGTACAGTATACTCCACTGCTGCTGGGGGAGGTCAGTAGATGGAGCGTACAGTATACTCCACTGCTGCTGGGGGAGGTCAGTAGACGGAGCGTACAGTATACTCCACTGCTGCTGGGGGAGGTCATATACTCCACTGCTGCTGGGGGAGGTCAGTAGATGGAGCGTACAGTATACTCCACTGCTGCTGGGGGAGGTCAGTAGATGGAGCGTACAGTATACTCCACTGCTGCTGGGGGAGGTCAGTAGACGGAGCGTACAGTATACTCCACTGCTGCTGGGGGAGGTCAGTAGATGGAGCGTACAGTATACTCCACTGCTGCTGGGGGAGGTCAGTAGACGGAGCGAACAGTATACTCCACTGCTGGGGGAGGTCAGTAGATGGAGGGTACAGTATACTCCACTGCTGCTGGGGGAGGTCAGTAGACGGAGCGTACAGTATACTCCACTGCTGCTGGGGGAGGTCAGTAGATGGAGCGTACAGTATACTCCACTGCTGCTGGGGGAGGTCAGTAGACGGAGCGTACAGTATACTCCACTGCTGCTGGGGGAGGTCAGTAGATGGAGCGTACAGTATACTCCACTGCTGCTGGGGGAGGTCAGTAGACGGAGCGTACAGTATACTCCACTGCTGCTGGGGGAGGTCAGTAGACGGAGCGTACAGTATACTCCACTGCTGGGGGAGGTCAGTAGACGGAGCGTACAGTATACTCCACTGCTGCTGGGGGAGGTCAGTAGATGGAGCGTACAGTCGTGGCCAAAAGTTTTGAGAATTACATAAATATTGGAAATTGGAAAAGTTGCTGCTTAAGTTTTTATAATAGCAATTTGCATATACTCCAGAATGTTATGAAGAGTGATCAGATGAATTGCATAGTCCTTCTTTGCCATGAAAATTAACTTAATCCCAAAAAAACCTTTCCACTGCATTTCATTGCTGTCATTAAAGGACCTGCTGAGATCATTTCAGTAATCGTCTTGTTAACTCAGGTGAGAATGTTGACGAGCACAAGGCTGGAGATCATTATGTCAGGCTGATTGGGTTAAAATGGCAGACTTGACATGTTAAAAGGAGGGTGATGCTTGAAATCATTGTTCTTCCATTGTTAACCATGGTGACCTGCCAAGAAACACATGCAGCCATCATTGCGTTGCATAAAAATGGCTTCACAGGCAAGGATATTGTGGCTACTAAGATTGCACCTCAATCAACAATTTATAGGATCATCAAGAACTTCAAGGAAAGAGGTTCAATTCTTGTTAAGAAGGCTTCAGGGCATCCAAGAAAGTCCAGCAAGCGCCAGGATCGTCTCCTAAAGAGGATTTAGCTGCGGGATCGGAGTGCCACCAGTGCAGAGCTTGCTCAGGAATGGCAGCAGGCAGGTGTGAGCGCATCTGCACGCACAGTGAGGCGAAGACTTTTGGAAGATGGCCTGGTGTCAAGAAGGGCAGCAAAGAAGCCACTTCTCTCCAAAAAAAACATCAGGGACAGATTGATTTTCTGCAGAAAGTTTGGTGAATGGACTGCTGAGGACTGGGGCAAAGTCATATTCTCCGATGAAGCCTCTTTCCGATTGTTTGGGGCATGTGGAAAAAGGCTTGTCCAGAGAAGAAAAGGTGAGCGCTACCATCAGTCCTGTGTCATGCCAACAGTAAAGCATCCTAAGACCATTCATGTGTGGGGTTGCTTCTCATCCAAGGGAGTGGGCTCACTCACAATTTTGCCCAAAAACACAGCCATGAATAAAGAATGGTACCAAAACACCCTCCGACAGCAACTTCTTCCAACAATCCAACAACAGTTTGGTGAAGAACAATGCATTTTCCAGCACGATGGAGCACCGGGCCATAAGGCAAAAGTGATAACTAAGTGGCTCAGGGACCAAAACATTGACATTTTGGGTCCATGGCCTGGAAACTCCCCAGATCTAAATCCCATTGAGAACTTGTGGTCAATCCTCAAGAGGCGGGTGGACAAACAAAAACCCACTAATTCTGACAAACTCCAAGAAGTGATGATGAAAGAATGGGTTGCTATCAGTCAGGAATTGGCCCAGAAGTTGATTGAGAGCATGCCCAGTCGAATTGCAGAGGTCCTGAAAAAGAAGGGCCAACACTGCAAATACTGACTCTTTGCATAAATGTCATGTAATTGTCGATAAAAGCCTTTGAAACGTATGAAGTGCTTGTAATTATATTTCACTACATCACAGAAACAACTGAAACAAAGATCTAAAAGCAGATTAGCAGCAAACTTTGTGAAAACAAATATTTGTGTCATTCTCAAAACTTTTGGCCACAACTGTACAGTATACTCCACTGCTGCTGGGGGAGGTCAGTAGACGGAGCGTACAGTATACTCCACTGCTGCTGGGGGAGGTCAGTAGACTGAGCGTACAGTATACTCCACTGCTGGGGGAGGTCAGTAGACGGAGCGTACAGTATACTCCACTGCTGGGGGAGGTCAGTAGACGGAGCGTACAGTATACTCCACTGCTGCTGGGGGAGGTCAGTAGATGGAGCGTACAGTATACTCCACTGCTGCTGGGGGAGGTCAGTAGACGGAGCGTACAGTATACTCCACTGCTGCTGGGGGAGGTCAGTAGACGGAGCATACAGTATACTCCACTGCTGCTGGGGGAGGTCAGTAGACGGAGCGCACAGTATACTCCACTGCTGGGGGAGGTCAGTAGACGGAGCGTACAGTATACTCCACTGCTGGGGGGAGGTCAGTAGACGGAGCGTACAGTATACTCCACTGCTGCTGGGGGAGGTCAGTAGATGGAGCGTACAGTATACTCCACTGCTGCTGGGGGAGGTCAGTAGACGGAGCGTACAGTATACTCCACTGCTGCTGGGGGAGGTCAGTAGACGGAGCGTACAGTATACTCCACTGCTGCTGGGGGAGGTCAGTAGACGGAGCGTACAGTATACTCCACTGCTGGGGGAGGTCAGTAGACGGAGCGTACAGTATACTCCACTGCTGGGGGGAGGTCAGTAGACGGAGCGTACAGTATACTCCACTGCTGCTGGGGGAGGTCAGTAGATGGAGCGTACAGTATACTCCACTGCTGCTGGGGGAGGTCAGTAGACGGAGCGTACAGTATACTCCACTGCTGCTGGGGGAGGTCAGTAGACGGAGCGTACAGTATACTCCACTGCTGCTGGGGGAGGTCAGTAGACGGAGCGCACAGTATACTCCACTGCTGGGGGAGGTCAGTAGACGGAGCGTACAGTATACTCCACTGCTGCTGGGGGAGGTCAGTAGACGGAGCGTACAGTATACTCCACTGCTGCTGGGGGAGGTCAGTAGACGGAGCGTACAGTATACTCCACTGCTGCTGGGGGAGGTCAGTAGACGGAGCGTACAGTATACTCCACTGCTGGGGGAGGTCAGTAGACGGAGCGTACAGTATACTCCACTGCTGGGGGGAGGTCAGTAGACGGAGCGTACAGTATACTCCACTGCTGCTGGGGGAGGTCAGTAGATGGAGCGTACAGTATACTCCACTGCTGCTGGGGGAGGTCAGTAGACGGAGCGTACAGTATACTCCACTGCTGCTGGGGGAGGTCAGTAGACGGAGCGTACAGTATACTCCACTGCTGCTGGGGGAGGTCAGTAGACGGAGTGTACAGTATACTCCACTGCTGCTGGGGGAGGTCAGTAGACGGAGCGTACAGTATACTCCACTGCTGGGGGAGGTCAGTAGATGGAGCGTACAGTATACTCCACTGCTGGGGGAGGTCAGTAGACGGAGCGTACAGTATACTCCACTGCTGGGGGGGTCAGTAGATGGAGCGTACAGTATACTCCACTGCTGCTGGGGGAGGTCAGTAGATGGAGCGTACAGTATACTCCACTGCTGCTGGGGGAGGTCAGTAGACGGAGCGTACAGTATACTCCACTGCTGGGGGAGGTCAGTAGATGGAGCGTACAGTATACTCCACTGCTGGGGGAGGTCAGTAGATGGAGCGTACAGTATACTCCACTGCTGGGGGAGGTCAGTAGACGGAGCGTACAGTATACTCCACTGCTGCTGGGGGAGGTCAGTAGATGGAGCGTACAGTATACTCCACTGCTGCTGGGGGAGGTCAGTAGATGGAGCGTACAGTATACTCCACTGCTGGAGGAGGTCAGTAGACGGAGCGTACAGTATACTCCACTGCTGCTGGGGGAGGTCAGTAGATGGAGCATACAGTATACTCCACTGCTGGGGGAGGTCAGTAGACGGAGCGTACAGTATACTCCACTGCTGCTGGGGGAGGTCAGTAGATGGAGCGTACAGTATACTCCACTGCTGGGGGAGGTCAGTAGATGGAGCGTACAGTATACTCCACTGCTGGGGGAGGTCAGTAGATGGAGCGTACAGTATACTCCACTGCTGCTGGGGGAGGTCAGTAGATGGAGCGTACAGTATACTCCACTGCTGGGGGAGGTCAGTAGATGGAGCGTACAGTATACTCCACTGCTGGGGGAGGTCAGTAGACGGAGCGTACAGTATACTCCACTGCTGCTGGGGGAGGTCAGTAGACAGAGCGTACAGTATACTCCACTGCTGGGGGAGGTCAGTAGACGGAGCGTACAGTATACTCCACTGCTGGGGGAGGTCAGTAGATGGAGCGTACAGTATACTCCACTGCTGGGGGAGGTCAGTAGATGGAGCGTACAGTATACTCCACTGCTGCTGGGGGAGGTCAGTAGATGGAGCGTACAGTATACTCCACTGCTGCTGGGGGAGGTCAGTAGACGGAGCGTACAGTATACTCCACTGCTGCTGGGGGAGGTCAGTAGACGGAGCGTACAGTATACTCCACTGCTGCTGGGGGAGGTCAGTAGATGGAGCGTACAGTATACTCCACTGCTGGGGGAGGTCAGTAGATGGAGCGTACAGTATACTCCACTGCTGCTGGGGGAGGTCAGTAGATGGAGCGTACAGTATACTCCACTGCTGGGGGAGGTCAGTAGACGGAGCGTACAGTATACTCCACTGCTGGGGGAGGTCAGTAGACGGAGCGTACAGTATACTCCACTGCTGCTGGGGGAGGTCAGTAGATGGAGCGTACAGTATACTCCACTGCTGCTGGGGGAGGTCAGTAGATGGAGCGTACAGTATACTCCACTGCTGCTGGGGGAGGTCAGTAGACGGAGCGTACAGTATACTCCACTGCTGGGGGAGGTCAGTAGACGGAGCGTACAGTATACTCCACTGCTGGGGGAGGTCAGTAGATGGAGCGTACAGTATACTCCACTGCTGGGGGAGGTCAGTAGACGGAGCGTACAGTATACTCCACTGCTGGGGGAGGTCAGTAGACGGAGCGTACAGTATACTCCACTGCTGCTGGAGGAGGTCAGTAGACGGAGCGTACAGTATACTCCACTGCTGCTGGGGGAGGTCAGTAGACGGAGCGTACAGTATACTCCACTGCTGCTGGGGGAGGTCAGTAGACGGAGCGTACAGTATACTCCACTGCTGCTGGGGGAGGTCAGTAGACGGAGCGTACAGTATACTCCACTGATGCTGGGGGAGGTCAGTAGACGGAGCGTACAGTATACTCCACTGCTGCTGGGGGAGGTCAGTAGATGGAGCGTACAGTATACTCCACTGCTGCTGGGGGAGGTCAGTAGATGGAGCGTACAGTATACTCCACTGCTGCTGGGGGAGGTCAGTAGACGGAGCGTACAGTATACTCCACTGCTGCTGGGTGAGGTCAGTAGATGGAGCGTACAGTATACTCCACTGCTGGGGGAGGTCAGTAGACGGAGCGTACAGTATACTGCACTGCTGCTGGGGGAGGTCAGTAGACGGAGCGTACAGTATACTCCACTGCTGGGGGAGGTCAGTAGACGGAGCGTACAGTATACTCCACTGCTGGGGGAGGTCAGTAGACGGAGCGTACAGTATACTGCACTGCTGCTGGGGGAGGTCAGTAGACGGAGCGTACAGTATACTCCACTGCTGGGGGAGGTCAGTAGACGGAGCGTACAGTATACTCCACTGCTGCTGGGGGAGGTCAGTAGATGGAGCGTACAGTATACTCCACTGCTGCTGGGGGAGGTCAGTAGACGGAGCGTACAGTATACTCCACTGCTGCTGGGGGAGGTCAGTAGACGGAGCGTACAGTATACTCCACTGCTGCTGGGGGAGGTCAGTAGACTGAGCGTACAGTATACTCCACTGCTGCTGGGGGAGGTCAGTAGATGGAGCGTACAGTATACTGCACTGCTGCTGGGGGAGGTCAGTAGATGGAGTGTACAGTATACTCCACTGCTGGGGGAGGTCAGTAGACGGAGCGTACAGTATACTCCACTGCTGCTGGGGGAGGTCAGTAGACGGAGCGTACAGTATACTCCACTGCTGCTGGGGGAGGTCAGTAGACTGAGCGTACAGTATACTCCACTGCTGCTGGGGGAGGTCAGTAGATGGAGCGTACAGTATACTCCACTGCTGCTGGGGGAGGTCAGTAGATGGAGCGTACAGTATACTCCACTGCTGGGGGAGGTCAGTAGACGGAGCGTACAGTATACTCCACTGCTGGGGGAGGTCAGTAGATGGAGCGTACAGTATACTCCACTGCTGGGGGAGGTCAGTAGATGGAGCGTACAGTATACTCCACTGCTGGGGGAGGTCAGTAGACGGAGCGTACAGTATACTCCACTGCTGCTGGGGGAGGTCAGTAGACGGAGCGTACAGTATACTCCACTGCTGGGGGAGGTCAGTAGACGGAGCGTACAGTATACTCCACTGCTGGGGGAGGTCAGTAGACGGAGCGTACAGTATACTCCACTGCTGGGGGAGGTCAGTAGACGGAGCGTACAGTATACTCCACTGCTGCTGGGGGAGGTCAGTAGATGGAGCGTACAGTATACTCCACTGCTGCTGGGGGAGGTCAGTAGATGGAGCGTACAGTATACTCCACTGCTGGGGGAGGTCAGTAGACGGAGCGTACAGTATACTCCACTGCTGCTGGGGGAGGTCAGTAGACGGAGCGTACAGTATACTCCACTGCTGGGGGAGGTCAGTAGATGGAGCGTACAGTATACTCCACTGCTGGGGGAGGTCAGTAGACGGAGCGTACAGTATACTCCACTGCTGCTGGGGGAGGTCAGTAGATGGAGCGTACAGTATACTCCACTGCTGGGGGAGGTCAGTAGACGGAGCGTACAGTATACTCCACTGCTGCTGGGGGAGGTCAGTAGACGGAGCGTACAGTATACTCCACTGCTGCTGGGGGAGGTCAGTAGATGGAGCGTACAGTATACTCCACTGCTGCTGGGGGAGGTCAGTAGATGGAGCGTACAGTATACTCCACTGCTGCTGGGGGAGGTCAGTAGACGGAGCGTACAGTATACTCCACTGCTGCTGGGGGAGGTCAGTAGACGGAGCGTACAGTATACTCCACTGCTGGGGGAGGTCAGTAGATGGAGCGTACAGTATACTCCACTGCTGGGGGAGGTCAGTAGATGGAGAGTACAGTATACTCCACTGCTGCTGGGGGAGGTCAGTAGATGGAGCGTACAGTATACTCCACTGCTGCTGGGGGAGGTCAGTAGATGGAGCGTACAGTATACTCCACTGCTGCTGGGGGAGGTCAGTAGATGGAGCGTACAGTATACTCCACTGCTGCTGGGGGAGGTCAGTAGATGGAGCGTACAGTATACTCCACTGCTGCTGGGGGAGGTCAGTAGATGGAGCGTACAGTATACTCCACTGCTGGGGGAGGTCAGTAGATGGAGCGTACAGTATACTCCACTGCTGCTGGGGGAGGTCAGTAGATGGAGCGTACAGTATACTCCACTGCTGGGGGAGGTCAGTAGACGGAGCGTACAGTATACTCCACTGCTGCTGGGGGAGGTCAGTAGATGGAGCGTACAGTATACTCCACTGCTGGGGCAGGTCAGTAGATGGAGCGTACAGTATACTCCACTGCTGGGGGAGGTCAGTAGACGGAGCGTACAGTATACTCCACCGCTGCTGGGGGAGGTCAGTAGATGGAGCGTACAGTGTACTCCACTGCTGCTGGGGGAGGTCAGTAGACGGAGCGTATAGTATACTCCACTGCTGGGGGAGGTCAGTAGACGGAGCGTACAGTATACTCCACTGCTGGGGGAGGTCAGTAGACGGAGCGTACAGTATACTCCACTGCTGCTGGGGGAGGTCAGTAGACAGAGCGTACAGTATACTCCACTGCTGGGGGAGGTCAGTAGATGGAGCGTACAGTATACTCCACTGCTGGAGGAGGTCAGTAGATGGAGCGTACAGTATACTCCACTGCTGCTGGGGGAGGTCAGGAGACGGAGCGTACAGTATACTCCACTGCTGCTGGGGGAGGTCAGTAGAAGGAGCGTACAGTATACTCCACTGCTGCTGGGGGAGGTCAGTAGACGGAGCGTACAGTATACTCCACTGCTGGGGGAGGTCAGTAGATGGAGCGTACAGTATACTCCACTGCTGGAGGATGTCAGTAGATGGAGCGTACAGTATACTCCACTGCTGCTGGGGGAGGTCAGTAGACGGAGCGTACAGTATACTCCACTGCTGGGGGAGGTCAGTAGACGGAGCGTACAGTATACTCCACTGCTGCTGGGGGAGGTCAGTAGATGGAGCGTACAGTATACTCCACTGCTGCTGGGGGAGGTCAGTAGACGGAGCGTACAGTATACTCCACTGCTGGGGGAGGTCAGTAGATGGAGCGTACAGTATACTCCACTGCTGCTGGGGGAGGTCAGTAGATGGAGCGTACAGTATACTCCACTGCTGGGGGAGGTCAGTAGATGGAGCGTACAGTATACTCCACTGCTGGGGGGAGGTCAGTAGACGGAGCGTACAGTATACTCCACTGCTGCTGGGGGAGGTCAGTAGATGGAGCGTACAGTATACTCCACTGCTGCTGGGGGAGGTCAGTAGACGGAGCGTACAGTATACTCCACTGCTGCTGGGGGAGGTCAGTAGACGGAGCGTACAGTATACTCCACTGCTGGGGGAGGTCAGTAGATGGAGCGTACAGTATACTCCACTGCTGCTGGGGGAGGTCAGTAGACGGAGCGTACAGTATACTCCACTGCTGCTGGGGGAGGTCAGTAGACGGAGCGTACAGTATACTCCACTGCTGCTGGGGGAGGTCAGTAGAAAGCTCCATTACATCAGTCTATAGAGGATTTGTAGAAACCTCAGCTTCATCTACCTGATGATCCAGTGGGATATTTGGTTTCTCCTCTGGACAGTCCTGGGAATACTGAGGACTGGGACATCTCTCTGGTGGATTTCTCTGACTGGATCCATCTATAGGAAATACACACAGTGACTGAATACATTGTCTATATGTGATGATCAGATGATCAGGAATATGACCCTCAAAACTGTTCTCTCCTCTACAGTCATGGAAGGTCTCCTCTTACCCGGTGATGTGACCGACTGGTGATTCTCCATCATGACGTCCTTGTACAGATCCTTGTGTTCTTCTAAATACTCCCACTCCTCCATGGAGAAATAGACAGCGACATCCTGACACCTTATAGGAACCTGACAACACAAGGACACAGTCATTACCAGACCCCTCCCTTGGCGTTATTGTATAATGTCCCAGCATTCTCAGCAGCGCTCACCTCTCCGCTCAGCAGCTCAGTGATCCTGGTGGTAAGTTCTAGGATCTTCTGCTCATGTATCAGGGAATGAGGTGGAGGCTCGGTGATGGGGCTCTGGGTCCTGCTCTGTCCTCCTGACACACGGGGTGTCACACACTCACCAGACGACTTCTTCACTACCTTGTAATCCTGTTTATGGGAAGACGCCGATCACTACAGAGATTCTAAGAATCCTTCACCTTTCCAGATATTTCCCTGGTTTATTACTAGAGATAAGAGTGATGTCATGTGAGACTCTCACCTCTCCAGTTATCAAGGAGATGATCTCCAGGGTGAGGTCTAATATCCTCGCAGCCATGAGGTCTCTGTCCTTCTCCATCCTTGGTGGGTCATCAATGTCTTTTAAAAGAAAACTAGAGAACCTGAGGAAACATTGAGGATTGAGAGCAAAATTGTGTTTAGAAGAACATCTTACCTGAAGTAAAGAAAGTAATCAGTAAAGCTGATCAGTGGAGGTTCAACCGCTCGGATCTCCACGAATCACAAGAATAAGGTGTAAGAGTGTATAGAGCGGTGGTGACACATTTATGCTTCTGCTCCAATCAACTCCATGGGACTGCCGGAGATCGCCGAGCTCTGTATTCATCTTCTCTTTGTCAGTCCCATAGAGTTGAATGGTGTGACCACCGGTTCATACATTCTGGCACCTCATACTTGTGATTGGTGGGGATCCCAGTGGTCAGACCCCCACCAATCAGATACTTATCTTCTGTCCTATGTGTAGGGAATACATTCCTATGATAAGACAACTCCATTAAGGATTACTGATAGAACACTATACATTGCATCTTTCATATGAATGTTTGTCGGCAGTGCATTGTCCTGTGTAAAGAGGTGGAAATGAACAGCTGCATGAATGATCGTAAGGACTGAATGATCGCTCAAGTGGCCATTTATTGTAATTATCTGCCTGTGTAAATGGTCTTTAAGGCCACATTCAATATTTTTAGAACCAATTGAGGTCAATGAGGCTAATCACAGGGCTATTTTTTGACGACCAGTGAACAGCGGACATCAAAAGATAGGACATGTTGCGGCCAGACAGACCGCACTGATGAGCAATGGGACTGTTTTTAACAGATGATTAGAAAGGAGTGCACCCGTTTGACAGCCATTAAAAACAGGTACACCAAATGCCATTTAGGGGTTACAATAAAAAATATATATATACTCACCTCATCCACTTGCACCCGCAGGGACACTCTCCTCCTCAGGCTTTAGGACCCGACGCTCTAAGTGTGGTGACGTCACATGACGCCATCATTCACGTGCAATTGGGTGAGTTTTTTTTTTTATAGATCTATTAACACTACTGGAGATGAGGGGGGGGGCAAAATTTATACTGGGGGCACAACTGGACACAAATATATATAAGGGGCCATTATTTATATGGAGGGGGTACTATCTGGGAAACTAATACTGGGGGGCACTAAGGCCCCATTATTTATACTTGGGGACACTATTGGGGTCTTTTAATATTGGTGGGGGCATAAAATAAGTCAGCGGCTATAATGAAAAAAAAAGGCCAATAAACAACATCAGTGTTTAAAGGCAATAAAAAAACTGAAGTGAAATGGTCATGAAAACCAGACAGTGTGTCCGTGTGAATGTAGCCGGGGACATGGACATGTCGTATTTTTTTAGTTTTCACTGACCGACAACCCCCATACATTTGAAGAGAACCATTTTAACGGCCATTTTTTCATGTGAATATAGTCTAAGAGCCCATTCACACAACTATATTTATGGGTCCGCATCCGTTCCACAATTTTGCAGGAGGGATGGGGACCCATCCATTTAAATCGGGACCGCCAAGGATGCGGATAGCACACCGTGTATTTTCATTCCGCAGCCCCACATTTCTATCATAGAGCTGGCCGTGTGCGTTCCACATTTGGCCGGTATCTGTGTTTTGTGGATTTTTCAATTTAATATATACAGTGCTGCCCATAATTATTCATACCCCTGGCAAATTTTGACTTAAAGTTACTTTTATTTAACCAGCAAGTAATTTTTTGATGGGAAATGACATAGGTGTCTCCCAAAAGATAATAAGACGATGTACAAGAGCCATTATTGTGGAAAAAAACATTTCTCAGCTTTTACATTTGAGCAAAAAGTTTCCGGTCCAAAATTATTCCTACCCTTCTCAATAATCAATAGAAAAGCTTTATTGGCTATTACAGCAATCAAACGCTTCCTATAATTGCAGACCAGCTTTTTGCAGGTCTCTACAGGTATTTTTGCCCATTCATCTTTAGCAATAAGCTCTAAATCTTTCAGGTTGGAGGGTCTTCTTGCCATCACCCTGATCTTTAGCTCCCTCCACAGATTCTCAAATGGATTCAAGTCTGGACTCTGGCTGGGCCACTCCAAAACGGTAATGTTGTTGTCTGCTAACCATTTCTTCACCACTTTTGTTGTGTGTTTTGGGTCATTGCCATGCTGAAATGTCCAATGCCAAGTTTCTCTGCAGACTGCCTGATGTTGTCCTTGAGAATCCTCATGTATTGCTCTTTTTTCATGGTGCCGTTTACTGTGATTAGGTTCCCTGGTCCATTGGCTGAAAAACACCCCCAAAGCATTAGGTTCCCACCACCATTTTTGACAGTGGGGATGGTGTTCTTTGGGTTGAAGGCTTCTCCTTTTTTATGCCAAATGAAGGAAACATCATTGTGACCAAACAATTCAAATTTTTGTTTTATCTGACCATAACACAGAAGACCAGAAGTCTTCTTCTTTGTCCAGATGAGCTTTTGCAAAGGCCAAGCGAGCTTTTGTGTGCCTTATCTGGAGAAGTGGAACCCAGCAGTGTGCAGTGTCCGTTGAATTGTCTGCCTTGAGACATTGCCACCAGCAGAGCCCAGATTCACCAGGATGGCCTTGGTGGTGATCCTTGGATTCTTTTCTTTTTCACCTCTCTAACTATCCTCCTGGCCAGCACAGGTGTCACTTTTGGCTTCTGATCACGTCCTCTGAGATTTTCCACAGTGCGGAACATCTTGTATTTTTTGCTCAAATGTAAATAAAAGCTGAGAAATGTTTTTTTACCACAATAATGCCTCTTGTACATCGTCGTATTATCTTTTGGGAGACACCTATGTAATTTCCCATCAAAAAATGACTTGCTGGTTAAATAAAAGTAACTTTAAGTCAAAATTTGCCAGGGGTATGAATAATTATGGGCAGCACTGTATATACATGAGAAGCTATATAATATCTCTATACTGTGCGGTGATGATAGTGCAGGGGGTGTATGTAATATATATATACACTCACCTAAAGAATTATTAGGAACACCATACTAATACGGTGTTGGACCCCCTTTTGCCTTCAGAACTGTCTTAATTCTACGTGGCATTGATTCCACAAGGTGCTGATAGCATTCTTTAGAAATGTTGGCCCATATGGATAGGATAGCATCTTGCAGTTGATGGAGATTTGAGGGATGCACATCCAGGGCACGAAGCTCCCGTTCCACCACATCCCAAAGATGCTCTATTGGGTTGAGATCTGGTGACTGCGGGGGCCATTTTAGTACAGTGAACTCATTGTCATGTTCAAGAAACTTTGTGACATGGTGCATTATCCTGCTGGAAGTAGCCATTGGAGTAGAGGATGGATACATGTTCTCATTCTGTTTACGCCAAATTCAGACTCTACCATTTGAATGTCTCAACAGAAATCGAGACTCATCAGACCAGGCAACATTTTTCCAGTCTTCAACAGTCCAATTTTGGTGAGCTCGTGCAAATTGTAGCCTCTTTTTCCTATTTGTAGTGGAGATGAGTGGTACCCGGTGGGGTCTTCTGCTGTTGTAGCCCATCCGCCTCAAGGTTGTGCGTGTTGTGGCTTCACAAATGCTTTGCTGCATACCTCGGTTGTAACGAGTGGTTATTTCAGCCAACGTTGCTCTTCTATCAGCTTGAATCAGTCGGCCCATTCTCCTCTGACCTCTAGCATCCACAAGGCATTTTTGCCCACAGGACTGCCGCATACTGGATGTTTTTCCCTTTTCACACCATTCTTTGTAAACCCTAGAAATGGTTGTGCGTGAAAATCCCAGTAACTGAGCAGATTGTGAAATACTCAGACCGGCCCGTCTGGCACCAACAACCATGCCACGCTCAAAATTGCTTAAATCACCTTTCTTTCCCATTCTGACATTCAGTTTGGAGTTCAGGAGATTGTCTTGACCAGGACCACCCCCCTAAATGCATTGAAGCAACTGCCATGTGATTGGTTGACTAGATAATTGCATTAAAGAGAAATAGAACAGGTGTTCCTAATAATTCTTTAGGTGAGTGTATATTAACATGTGTCTCTCATTTTTTCTACAGACGCACTGAATTGTCCACAGCGGGTGAGGGTGATGTATTGGCCTCTGTTCCCCATGTTCCCTTTCTCCCCTCCCCCCCTCCCTCCTTTTCCCCCTGTCCTTTACCTCCCCCCCCCCCACCTAGACTATATAATGCCTTTTTGACTAACGAAGATGTTATCTCCTATATACCCCTGGGACCTAATAATCACATATATACACATACGTGTAGAGGATGCCATAATATAGCCCATTAGGACACCTCCGACTGTTATATATAGATCTCAACAGGGCCGATTTCGCCTACATTTATCCCCGTATCATATTACATATCTAGGTAGTCGTGCTCTCTCTCACCAACAGAATACTCTGACATTAATATGCCATGCATGTAACCTAATCCCACACCCACGAGGCCACCCACCACCCTACCTCCCCTCCCTATCCAATATCCCTGGAAAAGGCCAGTGTCACCTTTCCTAACGACCTCCCAATTAATCCATCCTCATTCTATATCAATGCCCTCAGATTAAACTCTATTTTTCCCCAACAATCTTTATTCCAGCATTCCCCTTTCAGATCTAATCCCATTCCCCTCCCATTATATTCCACTACTTCACCAAAGACCAAATACCCCATACTAGACTATATGTGTGGGGGGTTAGCTCTTCTCCGGGGGTGATTTACAGAAGTATCGTCGCCAGACACCAAGTTTCAGGTCCAAACATCACTTTATTTGGCACCTCAGCAAACCAAACATAAATGATACAAAATAAACACCTGCCCGGCTGGGCTCTAACTAAACATATAATAACCTGACTCCCCTAAAGTCACAGTTCACACCCTGTGAACACAAGCGGCTTTCTCAGCCAATGTCCCACAGCCTCCTGGCTGTATAGAGCCAATGTCCCACTGCCTCCAGTCCAGTGTCTCAGCACACATGGGGAATAGTGGTCTCTCAGCCCTCCTGGCTTGGACCACACAGAGCCTCCAGGCCTCTGTCCACAGGTAACACACTCCCCCCTTGCTGACACCCTGGGAGGTGCTTTGTGCCGGCCGGATTACTTCCAGCTGGTCTCGCCTGTGGTGGAATAGGGGTGTGGACCGAACTATCCACCCCTTCCTTGCCTCTAACCTGAGTGAGACCTGTCACTGTCTCACATATGATATAGATCAAATCACATACAGTGGGGTATAACGTTTATATGGATGTAGATCTAGCGCTATCCGCAGTGGAACGCATAACTATACTAACTCCGCCCATATGACACCGCATGGAATGCATGAATAGCTCCACATTATGCTACATCCAGTCATGTGACCGGAATCATCGTGCCCCACAGCATTAGCCGAGACTTCCGCCCTATGGAACGCACACGTGCGTTCCACGCAGCGCATGACTTCCGGTCAGATGACCATAATCACCAGAAAGCACGCTTTAGACTACCAACACTCCTGCATCCAGCGCCCAGGCAAACCTCTATCCAATACACAGGTAGCTAACTGCTTCTAACCTTTATTCCACAGGTAGCATCTATGAAGTTCCATCTTCAAACTACATTGACCTATTATGCTGCCACTGTGTTGTCATGTTTACCTCTATACCTGTGAAAATCCAAATGTTTGTATGACATTCCCCATGGGATCTATAGCCTGTTTTTTCAGTACGTTATACCTGTGAATGTCCACATGTCTATATGACATCCCCCATGGGATTTATAGCCTATTTTTTCAGTATGTTTTCTCAGTATGTTGTTTTTGGGACGTCCTCTCAACATGCTTTTCCACATTGGATATAAATACTGTGTTCATGTGATCAACCGTCTATGCAAATTGCACAAGCATCCATGGGCTTGGAGCTAAATATACGCAGATTGAGCAAGCAGATCTCCACGAACATTGCCACATCTGACACAGATGAGATGCATTTTAGCGCAATTGACATAGACGATACGACCACGATCTGTACAATCATGTTTCATATCAAATTCCCATAGAATCATGTTCTTCCCTTTTTTCATCATTTGCCCTCCATAGTAATTCTTCTGGTTTACAGCCAAATAATCATGTTTGACAAAACTACATTCGACTACTATGAATATATGAATTTTTCCATGAATTTATAATTATACGTATATGTCTCTACCAACCCCTGGACGCCTATCCACTCTGCTGCTATAACTTTATCAAATTTTGCTTGTAAATTATTTATTGTCTTGTTATGTTATATTATTATTTATGTGACTTCATGTTCTGCCATCTATATTTAAAAAAACACTTTAAATATGTATTTAATACTGTTCCAGATAACATGACTACTGATAAAGGTCCACCGTGACCGAAACGTCTGGTCAGAAATAGTCTGTCATTCCTTAATATACCACGGGCAAATGGATGATGCAGAAAAATGAAAAAATAAAAAAATACATTTGAATTGCAAAACTTTCAGACTGAGTGCCTCAATATTTTATCACTTGGATATGGCCTAATAAACCCTTGATCGGCATCGGTGATACTACTTGAACAGAGTGCTGTTCCTCAATTCTCTACAGATAGCCCACGTATTCAACCTTGTGGTTTAGCGGTTTCTCAAAACCTACCCCAATTTGCCTGAGCTACTGGTGAAGGTGCGCCGCGTGTGTGCATATTTCCGTAAGTCACCGACAGCTTCAGCTGGTCTGTCAACGCTGCAGCAGCGCTTGAAATTGCCAGCTCACCGGCTGTTGTGCGACGTGAGCACGCGCTGGAACTCGACGTTCCACGTGTTGGTCAGACTTTGTGAGCAGCAGAGGGCAGTAGTGGAATACCAGCTGCAACATGGTCGTCGCCTTTCCAGTCAGCTTCCGCTATTCACAAGCGAGGAGTGGGAATGGATGTCTGACCTCTGTGAGGTTTTTTAAGAAACTTTGAGGAATCAACACAGATGGCGAGCGGCGATAACGCTATTATCAGTGTAACCATCCCACTGCTGTGTCTACTCAAAAGCTCACTGCTCACAATTAAGGACAACACTTTGCATGTGGAAGAGGTGGAAATGGGGGAAGACATTACACAGGGTGATAGCCAGACCACCCTCAGTTCGTCTTCTCATCGCGAATTGGACGATGTAGAGAAGGAGCAGGAGACGGTTGCCTCTGCTACAGAGGGTAGTACCCATGGAAGTTTAATTCCATCTGTTCAGCGTGGGTGGGCAGAAGAGGAGGAAGATATTGAGAGTGATCCTCCTGATGACGACAGCGAAATCTTGCCTGTTGGTACTCTGGCACACATGGCTGTCTTCATGTTAGACTGCTTTCCCGCGACCCGCGCTTTATACGCATTTTAGACAACACGGATTACTGGATGTTCACCCTTCTCAACCTCCGCTACAAAGAGAACTCATCTCTCATTCCTGTGTTGGAGAGGACGAGAAATACTATAAGATCCTTGTTGAAAAACTGCTCCAAAGATTTCCATCTGACAACGCTGGCTGCAGAGTCCGTAGTTCCTTGGCCAACCGAGGAGGGGAGACAAGGGGAACACACAGCAGTTCCAACAGAGGCAGGGCAACACTCTCCAAAGCCTGGGATAATTTCTTGACACCCCGCCAGCACCCTCACCCTAATGCGCGGCCTAGTGTCACAAGGAGGAAAAAGTTGGGGAGGATGGTGAAGGAGTACATAACAGACTGTGTCAGCGTCAGCGGCCTTACAACTATTGGGTGTCCAAGCTGGACACGTGGCACGGACTGGCGCTCTACGCCTTGGAGGTTCTGGCTTGCCCTGCCGCCAGCGTTTTGTCTGAGTGGGTATTTAGTGCTGCTGGTGGCATTATAACAGATAAGCGTATCCGCCTGTCAACTGAAAATGACAGGTTGGACACCCAATAGTTGTAAGGCCGCTTATAAAAATGAACAAGGCCTGGATTGACCATGACTTCTCAACTCCACCAGAGGAAAGCGGCTGAACATAAAGGCACTTTAAATGTCTTTTTTTTAAATAAATGTACTGAATACACTGTATTCCCATGTACCCCTTCCACCACAAACAAGGGTATATGGTTGAATCTTCCTTTTCTCATCCTCCTCCTCCTCTTCCATTATATCAACATGCTTATTCGTCACATACAGTTGCAAGAAAAAGTATGTGAACCCTTTTCGAATTATATGGATTTCTGCACAAAATGGTCATAAAATGTCATCTGATCTTCATTTAAGTCACAACAATAGACAATCACAGTCTGCTTAAACTAATAACACACAAAGAATTAAATGTTACCATGTTTTTATTAAACACATCATGTAAACATTCACAGTGCAGGTGGAAAAAGTATGTGAACCCCTAGACTAATGACATCTCCAAGAGCTAATTGGAGTGAGGTGTCAGCCAACTGGAGTCCAATCAATGAGATGAGATTGGAGGTGTTGGTTCCAGCTGCCCTGCCCTATAAAAAACACACACAAGTTCAGGGTTTGCTTTTCACAAGAAGCATTGCCTGATGTGAATGATGCCTTGCACAAAAGAGCTCTCAGAAGACCTACGATTAAGAATTGTTGACTTGCATAAAGCTGGAAAGGGTTATAAAAGTATCTCCAAAAGCCTTGGTGTTCATCAGTCCACGGTAAGACAAATTGTCTATAAATGGAGAAAGTTCAGCACTGCTGCTACTCTCCCTAGGAGTGTCCGTCCTGTAAAGATGATTGCAAGAGCACAGCGCAGACTGCTCAATGAGGTGAAGAAGAATCCTAGAGTGTCAGCTAAAGACTTACAAAAGTCTCTGGCATATGCTAACATCCCTGTTAGCAAATCTATGATACGTAAAACACTAAACAAGAATGGATTTCATGGGAGGATACCACAGAGGAAGTCACTGCTGTCCAAAAAAAACATTGCTGCACGTTTACAGTTTGCACAAGAGCACCTGGATGTTCCACAGCAGTACTGGCAAAATATTCTGTGGACAGATGAAACCAAAGTTGAGTTGTTTGGAAGAAACACACAACACTATGTGTGGAGAAAAAGAGGCACAGCACACCAACATCAAAACCTCATCCCAACTGTGAAGTATGGTGGTGGGGACATCATGGTTTGGGGCTGCTTTGCTGCGTCAGAGCCTGGACGGATTGCTATCATCGAAGGAAAAATGAATTCCCAAGTTTATCAAGACATTTTGCAGGAGAACTTAAGGCCATCTGTCCACCAGCTGAAACTCAACAGAAGATGGGTGTTGCAACAGGACAACGACCCAAAGCATAGAAGTAAATCAACAACAGAATGGCTTAAACAGAAGAAAATCCGCCTTCTGAAGTGGTCCAGTCAGAGTCCTGACCTCAAGCCGATTGAGTTGCTGTGGCATGACCTCAAGAAAGAGATTCACACCAGACATCCCAAGAATATTCCTGAACTGAAACAGTTCTGTAAAGAGGAATGGTCAAGAATTACTCGTGATCGTTGTGCACGTCTGATCTGCAACTACAGGAAACATTTGGTTGAAGTTATTGCTGCCAAAGGAGGTTCAACCAGTTATTAAATCCAAGGGTTCACATACTTTTTCCACCTGCACTGTGAATGTTTACATGGTGTGTTCAATAAAAACATGGTAACATTTAATTCTGTGTGTTATTAGTTTAAGCCGACTGTGATTGTCTATTGTTGTGACTTAGATGAAGATCAGATCACATTTTATGACCAATTTTTGCAGAATCCATATCATTCCAAAGGGTTCACATACTTTTTCTTGCAACTGTATAATGCCCTTCGCATATAATGTTTTACAGGGTCAGCTCACCTGCAGGCCCCCATCTAATTATACCTAATAAGTAATTTGCTTGCATGCTGCCTTGCTTGGATGTGGTAGCCATAGCTGTTTCTCGAACCATAATTCCCACGTTACCCATGGTCTACATGGTTTGGGCTGAAAATAATATCGAAAGTTGATAGGGAAGACATCCGAATGGATCATCGCCGTCACGGGGACGTCCGATCCTCCACAGGTTATCTATTGTCACCAAAGCGACAGCAGGCCCTCGCCCATGTTTTAGATGGTCAGATCTGAGGGTCACCAGCAGGCCATCAATCATAATTTTTCAAGGCTGTGTATGATGCCCTCCTTTATGTGTAATAAAGGGTGTTTTGGAGTGCTTGTTCCTTGTAATTTCTGCCAGCCCTTTCACTTAGTGCATAGGCTTTAGGAGTGTAGGAGTCCCACTACCTGAACAATTGTACCACAATGTGAATGAGGTCCTCCTTTATGTGATTTACAGGTTGTATCGGAATGCCTCTTCCTTGTAACTTTTGGCAGCTCTTGCACTTTATATAGAAGTAAATATACAGGAAGGAACGTTTTATAACAATTTTTCCTCTAAAATCAATTTTTTCTTCGGTTTTGTGCGTATTATTCTCAGTATGTAAAAGTGGCGTACTACTCGGACAACATCGCTCCCAGCAGCGACCTGCGAGTTCAAGATGCATCCAGACATCCTCCCCATGCTGTTCCCAAACCATTTCAGTGGTGTTTCCATCAATTTCTGACCTTTTCCTATGAACCAGGCACCCTCCTCTCATCTTCAGAGCAGGGGGCGCCTGGTTTAATGCTCGGGTTCTCCCATTGACTTCCATTGTGCTCGGTCAACACTATATATCACCTATAGAACCGCTCCATTCTAATAAACCCAGAACCAAGTCCCACATCCCCTGACCAATAACTGACCTGCAGATCTCACCTCCTGGGGCTGCAGGACCTGCGATGATGTGACAGTCATGTGATCAGGTACATGAGATGGAGGAAATGTTTAGTGGCTGTAGGACCTTGGATGATGTCATACTGGTCACATGACAGGAATTGATAAAATGTGAAAAGCGCCTTACTACTCCTCCCCTTATGTGACTGATCACATGACCATGACATCATCAAAGGTCCTGCAGTCATTAGAGTATAATGTCTGCAGATAGGTAATGCCTAGAATGTATGGGTTCATGAGAGGTTGAGGTCACGTGTGAATCTGAGATTAGTGGTGGTGAAAATTAGTTCTGTTTTTTGTTTTTTTTGGGGGGGGGGGGGTAGAGATAAGTTAGGATAGTCTCTTCCATCATACAGCAGAGACTAGAGGGAAATGGTCAAGTTAAAGAACTAGATGATCTACTAGTTGAAGAAATAGCTAAAATGACAATGAAAGGAGAAGTTATCATTATGGGAGATTTCAATCTTCCAGATATAAACTGGAAAACCAAAATAGCAAGTTCTACCAGGAGTACAGATATTCTAAATTCCCTACTGGGGTTATCTCTACAACAAGTGGTTGAGGAGCCAACCCGGAGGGAGGCCATTTTGGATTTGGTATTCACAAATGGGGATTCAGTATATGATGTCATTGTAGGCGAAACCTTGGGATCTAGTGATCACCAGTCAGTGTGGTTTAATATAAGAACTGTGAAAGAGTCCCACCACACAAAAACAAAAGTTTTAGATTTTAGAAAAACAGACTTTTCAAAAATGAAATTAGTCATAAATGAGTCCTTATCAGACTGGAACGGATTACATGGAGTCCAGGAGAAATGGGACTACTTAAAAGGTGCATTATTGAAGGCAACAGAAAATTGCATTAGACTTGTCAGTAAAAGCAAAAAAAGGAAGAGACCACTGTGGTACTCAGCAGAAGTGGCCCAAATCATTAAAAATAAAAAGCTAGCATTTTGTAATTATAAAAAAACCCAGAGCAATGAAGATAAGGAAATCTACAAGATTAGGCAGAAAGAGGCCAAGCAAGTTATAAGAACTTCTAAAGCGCAGGCAGAAGAAAAACTAGCTCAGTCTATGAAAAAAGGGGATAAGACATTCTTCAGATATATAAATGAAAAAAGGAAATTAAAACAAGGAATAACTAAATTAAAAACAAAGGACGGAAGGTATGTAGAAGAGAATAAAGGGCTAGCCGACTGCCTTAATGAATACTTCTGTTCAGTTTTTACAAAAGAAAAAGAAGGAGAAGGACCTCCACTAGAAAGGATGACTAATAAATCGTTTGATGCATGTGTCTTTACAGAGGAAGATGTTCTAAGTTTGCTGTCTAAGGTGAAGACAAATAAGTCACAGGGGCCTGATGAGATACACCCAAAATTATTAAAAGAGCTTAGTGGTGAGCTGGCTAAACCGTTAACAGATTTATTTAACCAATCATTAGTAACAGGAGTCGTCCCGGAAGATTGGAAATTGGCAAATGTCGTGCCCATTCACAAGAAAGGTAGTAGGGAGGAATCGACCAACTATAGACCAGTGAGTCTGACATCAATAGTAGGCAAATTAATGGAAACCCTATTAAAGGATAGGATTGTGGAACATCTAAAATCCCATGGATTGCAAGATGAAAAACAACATGGGTTTATTTCAGGGAGATCATGTCAAACAAATCTTATAGATTTTTTTGACTGGGTGACTAAAATAATAGACGGTGGAGTTGCAGTAGACATCGCATATCTAGATTTTAGTAAGGCTTTTGACACTGTCCCACATAGAAGACTTATCAATAAACTGCAGTCATTGAGCATGGACTCCCATATTGTTGAGTGGATTAGGCAGTGGCTGAGTGACAGACAGCAGAGGGTTGTAGTCAATGGAGAACATTCAAAACAAGGTCAGGTTACCAGTGGGGTTCCACAGGGATCTGTACTGGGACCAATTTTGTTTAATATCTTCATAAGTGATATTGCAAAAGGCCTCGATGGTAAGGTTTGTCTTTTTGCTGATGACACAAAGATATGTAACAGGGTTGATGTTCCTGGAGGGAAACGCCAAATGGAAAAGGATTTAGGAAAACTAGAAGAATGGTCAGAACTCTGGCAACTGAAATTTAATGTGGATAAGTGCAAGATAATGCACCTGGGGCGTAAAAACCCAAGGGCAGAATATAGAATATTTGACACAGTCCTGACCTCAGTATCGGAGGAAAGGGATTTAGGAGTAATTATTTCAGAAGACTTAAAGGTGGGAAGACAATGTAATAGAGCAGCATGAAATGCCAGCAGAATGCTTGGATGTATAGGGAGAGGTATAAGCAGTAGAAAGAGTGAAGTGCTTATGCCGCTGTACAGAACACTGGTGAGACCTCACTTGGAGTATTGTGCGCAGTACTGGAGGCCATATCTCCAGAAGGATATAGGTACTCTAGAGAGAGTTCAGAGAAGAGCTACTAAACTAGTAAACGGATTGCAGGATAAAACTTACCAGGAAAGGTTAAAGGACCTTAATATGTATAGCTTGGAAGAAAGAAGAGACAGAGGGGATATGATAGAAACTTTTAAATACATAAAGGGAATCAACTCGGTAAAGGAGGAGAGCATATTTATAAAAAGAAAAACTACCACAAGAGGACACAGTTTTAAATTAGAGGGGCAAAGGTTTAAAAGTAATATAAGGAAGTATTACTTTACTGAGAGAGTAGTGGATGCATGGAATAGTCTTCCTGCAGAAGTGGTAGCTGCAAATACAGTGAAGGAGTTTAAGCATGCATGGGATAGGCATAAGGCTATCCTTCATATAAGATAGGGCCAGGGACTATTCATAGGATTCAGATATATTGGGCAGACTAGATGGGCCAAATGGTTCTTATCTGCCGACACATTCTATGTTTCTATGTTTCTATGTTCCCAGTGGTCCCCCCACTCTCTCGCACAGACTGCTCCCCATGCTTCCCCCTGTCTCACACAGACTGCTCCCCATCGTTCCTCCTCTCCCACACAGACCGCTCTCCATGGTTTCCCTCTCTTTTACACAGACCGCTTTCCATGGTTTCCCTCTCTTTTACACAGACCGCTTCCCATGGTTCCCCCTCTCTCACACAGACCGCTCCCCATGGTTCCCCCTCTCTCACACAGACCGCTTCCCATGGTTCCCCCTCTCTCACACAGACCGCTCCCCATGGTTTCCCTCTCTTTTACACAGACCGCTCCCCATTGCTCCCCCTCTCTCACACAGACCGTTCCCCATGGTCCCCCCCCCTCACACAGACCGCTCCCTGCCATTCTCCCTCTCTCACACAGACCGCTCCCCATGGTTCCTTCTCTTTCACACAGACCGCTTCCCATGGTTCCCCCTCTCTCACAAAGACCGCTCTCCATGGTTCCCCCTCTCCCACACAGACCACTCCCCCTCTCTCACACAGACCGCTCCCCATAATTCCCCCTCTCTCACACAGACCGCTCCCCATGGTTCCCCCTCTCTCACACAGACCGCTCCCCATGGTTCCCCCTCTCTCACACAGACCGCTCCCCATGGTTTCCCTCTCTTTTACACAGACCGCTCCCCATTGATCCCCCTCTCTCACACAGAGCGTTCCCCATGGTCCCCCCCTCTCACACAGACCGCTCCCTGCCGTTCTCCCTCTCTCACACAAACTGCTCCCCATTGTTCCCGCTCTCCCACACAGACTGCTCCCCCTCTCTCACACAAACCGCTCCCCATTGTTCCCTCTCTCCCACACAGACTGCTCCCCCTCACTCACATAAACCGCTCCCCATTGTTCTTCCTCTCTCACACAGACCACTTCCCATGGTTCCCCCTCTCTCACACACTCCGCTCCCTATGGTTACCCATCTCTCACACAGACCGCTCCCCATGGTGACCCCTCTCTCACACAGACTGCTCACCATGGTTCCCCTCTCTATTACACATAACGCTCCCCATGGTATCCCCTCTCTCAAACAGGACTGCTCCTCATGGTTCCCCCTCTCTCACACAGACCGCTCCCCATGGTTCCCCCTCTCTCACACAGACCACTCCCCATGATTTCCCTCTCTCACACAGACCACTCCCCATGGTTCCCCTCTCTATTACACAGACTGCTCCCAATGGTCCCCCCTCTCTCACACAGACCGCTCCTTATAGTTTCCCCTCTCTCACAAAGATCGCTCCCCATGGTTCCCCCTCTCACACAGACTGCTGCCCATGGTTCCCCCCCTCTCACACAGATCGCTCCCCATGGTTTCCCCTCACACAGACCGCAACCCACTGTTCCACCTCTCTCACACAGACCGAGCCCCACGGTTCCCCTCTATCACACAGACCGTTTCCGATGGTTCCTTCTCTCACGAAGTCCGCTCCCCATGGTTCCCCCTCTCTTTTACACAGACTGCTCCCCATGGTTCCCCCTCTCTCACACAGACCTCACCCCATGGTTCCACCTATCTCACACAGACCTCACCCCATGGGTCCACCTCTCTCACACAGACTGCTTAAGAATTCTATGGTGTTCAGTATCAGAGGTGGAAAATAAACTGCTCCACCACCAATATTACACTCTAAGAAGGGGTCTTATTCTTAAAGGCTATCTACACCTTTGGGGGCAATTGTATTAGTGCATTGTACGCATTTTGAGCTAAAAATCATTTTTTGAATTAGTCTTTATTAAAAATATGGAGTCCTTTTCTCTGTGGAGAGCTGAGATGCTCTACTAGCAGAATCTGAATTTTCTCTCTTCTCTGTCAGTGAGGGAGCTGATGAGCTCCTTATCTCTGCTCTCTGACCTTATTAACACTCTTTATAGGTCAGTTCTTATCTTACTGATAAGAATGTGGCTTAAATAAGTGTTTATGACCTCTTAGTAGGTTGTTAGATGAGCGGTACAAAGTGTATGCTGTTATTTAATCTACCGTCTACAAGGACACCCAAATCCTTCTCTATAAGTGACTCTCCCAGTGTTACCTCCCTTAGGACATATGAAGCACGGAGATTAATACCACCAAGATGTAGAACTTTACATTTATCCACATTGACCCTCATTTGCCAAGTTGATGCCCAATCACTCAAAGTGTTCAAGTCAGCTTGTATTTTATGGACATCTTCCATAGTCTATAATTACCTGTGGAGGACCTAGAGATCTTTTTGGGCATGACAATGAATGTTAGAACAAATGCTCATGCCCGGAAATTGGCCGATGTAAAAGCGCTGCAGATCACCTGATGAACACACAAAATACTTTTTTATCATGGAAAATGATAGTACGCTGTAAACAGTGATCTGCTCCCCAGAAACTATGAATCTGTACGAGGATGATCAATAGTAGTAGCCATCACTCGTCCGCAAACAGTGGAGGATATTGCTGCATGTAGTCAAGTAGGCAGTTATCAGGATGGAACAGTCCCACCACGATAATTGCCTGGTCGGTCGACATGTGTAAATATGCCTTTAGATTAATTCTCAGAACAAAATAATATTAATGCTTATGTAAATGTGCAGAATTTCGATTCCCACTCCCCTTCCCTCTATCCCTTGCAGAACTTGGACATCTGACTTTTTTCTATGTAACTATATGAGAAAACATTCTTAGACCCCATATTACAAAATAATGCACTGACAGTAGGGTTCAACTCATCTTCAGCTCTATGAATCAAAGAAAACTCTTGCAAAAACTGAAAACTTGGAGCCATTTAGTTTCTTTTATTGTATCTACATTTCAAGAAGCCACAGATAAATCACTTCCAGCACAATTTATTGTGACCTCAGTGGTAATAATTGCAACAAAACAGACATATTAGGAGACTTTACGCATAGGCAGCTCATCTCAGGTTCTACTATAGCATCATTACTGTTTGGATTTTCATTAGTCCAAATCAATGGGTCCTACATTGTCCAAAGAGTTTCTATATGTTGATTGATGACTTTAATCACCAATATTTTAAATTACATAGACAGAGTTGGGATGGTGATTCTTTGTTAAAACTTAACTTTTAATTACTTAGATTTGATACAAAAAATAGGTGCATGATAACACAAGGGATAGAAAATAAATCAGTGCACGACGGCACCTTGAATAACCGGTAGTCCTACCGTTTAGCCGGAGTACTCCGGTTTTCGTAGATGTCCAGTAGATATAGTTTTACTGTGAAAAAAGACCAATACAGTCTGGGCAGGTGTATTAGTGGGTTAGAGGTACCTAGACAGCCCTAGTATATGGGTGCTATCCCGGCCCTAGCATCCTATTCACGGAGCACCCGTTCTAATAAGAACGACCCCGTCCGGAACCTTGCCCTTTTGCTACTTGGCCCTATTGTGCCCTAGTGTAGCTAATCCCTACACGCATGTTTCGTATAATAACTCATCAGGGGAGTATTGAGCACACAGGGAGGGGCAATACAGGCTACATCATGGCCTCAGGACACATAGCTGCGCTCCCTGAGAGGGATCCGATCATCACTAGGCTGCCCTTTCAAGTTTGTCTGCTCATTGCTAGACTAGTACTGCGCCCTGATACATGTGTGGAGCCTAGAAGAGAGGCTACCACCTACAAGGTATCAACTGTGTCATCCTTTTTGTACTGTAACTGTGTGTGTTGATCACTAACCAAGAATATCAACACCGTATGTTATTATACTGTATTGCCCCTCTGTGTGTGCTCAATACTCCCCTGATGAGTTCTTATACGAAACATGCGTGTAGGGATTAGCTACACTAGGGCACAATAGGGCCAAGTAGCAAAAGGGCAAGGTTCCGGACGGGGTCGTTCTTATTAGAACGGGTGCTCCGTGAATAGGATGCTAGGGCCGGGATAGCACCCATATACTAAGGCTGTCTAGGTACCTCTAACCCACTAATACCCCTGCCCAGACTGTATTGGTCTTTTTTCACAGTAAAACTATATCTACTGGACATCTACGAAAACCGGAGTACTCCGGCTAAACGGTAGGACTACCGGTTATTCAAGGTGCCGTCGTGCACTGATTTATTTTCTATCCCTTGTGTTATCATGCACCTATTTTTTGTATCAAATCTGAACATCTAGGGACCTTATTCTATCTAAGTAATAAAAAGTTAAGTTTTAACAAAGAATCACCATCCCAACTCTGTCTATATCATGTAAATTAGGCCAAGCTTTTGACAAGGAAGCCTGTTTTCTTCCGTGTATTTTGTACTGTGGAGTCATACTGATGGTAAATGAACCACAAAATAAAATAAAAATGAGCCATAATACTGATCAGTAAGGAGACTATTATTCTTCAGTATAGTTATACGAAAGTGTAAATTAACCTCCTTTTTTTAACCCTTTGTTTGCGGCATAGAAGTAAAACAATTTAGATTACTAGTTTTTAGAGCAGAGTGGAAGCTACACTGCATTCGGAAAGACTTCAGACTTTTTTTTCACATTTTATGTTGCAGACTTCTGCAAAAAAATTTTTTTTTTAAATCAAGTTTCCCCCCATCATTCTGCACTCAGTACCCCCAAATGAGAAAGTGAAAATAAAATTTTTGAATTTTAGCAAATTTATTAAAAAGGAAAAAGTATAGTTTCGTATGGATATGCACAGTAAGTATTCAGACCCTTTGCTATGACTTTGACATTTAGCTCTGGATCATCTTTGAGATGTTTCTACACCTTAATTGGAGTCATCTGTGGTAAATGCAGTGGATTGTAAATTATTTGGAAAGACGCAGTCCTGCCTATATAAGGTCTCACAGCTGACAATTTGTCAAGGCTGATTTCAGCCTGTAATTGTGGGAGGGGAGGAGGCTCTATAAATACCTACTCACACATGCTTCTTCACTGCCGTCTTTCCGTGCAGAGGGCTGTTCCTGTCAGGGGTTACGTCAGTCTCATCATAATCGAGCGTCCAGCTAGGTAAGTTGTACTGCCCGCCCTTCTCCCTCAGGGAATCTCAGATTTCCCCTCACTTCAACACCCTTCAACACCGCTACCGGAGCGGTCATCCCATCAGCGCTGGCGGATTCATCTCCCCTTGTGCCATCAAGTCGCACCGCTTGCAACCACGAGAGGGGGAGGGGGGGTTGGCTGCTGCGGTGCTAACAGCACTCCGGGGGCTGATGAGACTCCGCTCTCAGCTTCATTTTTGGCCCTATTTTTCATGGCTGGATGGAACACCAAAATAAAAAAAAAACTTTTCATATATTCGATTCGTTTTTAGACATTGTCTCTTTACCAATGGTTTACTACTGGTCGCGCATAACACCTACCTAGGCCAAGTCAACAGAAATTTCCACGCTTGCTCACGTCGTGTAGGCCCCCTTTTTCATCATACAAGGCGCCCTTTATATTATCTAGCCGATCTACGCTATCTGTTGCTTTCAATCACGCCACACTTCTCTCGTAAATATACGCTGCC
Organism: Bufo bufo; assembly: GCF_905171765.1. NCBI lineage: Eukaryota > Metazoa > Chordata > Amphibia > Anura > Bufonidae > Bufo > Bufo bufo. The sequence goes on from NC_053392.1 coordinate 613,402,599, forward strand.
GGTTCACGTTATTCTATTCATTTCCTGTTTACCAATGTCTACCGCCTGTTTACATTATTCAGGCTGCAATTTTTTTCAATGTTTATAGCCTGTTTACGTCATTCAGGCTAGGTTTCATCATATCTATGTCTCACGCCTGTTTACGTTATTCAGGCCATGTTTTCCGTGTCTTTTGTCTACCTCCTGTTTACGTTTTTCAGGCCGCGTTTTCTATCAATGTCTATACCCTGTTACGTTACTAAGGTCATGTCTTGCAATATCTATCTCTCAAGCCTGTCCACATCATTCAGTCCATGTTTTCCTCATCTCTGGTCTACGGCCTGGCTACTTTATTCAGGCCTGGTTTTCGTATTATTTATGTTTTCCGCCTGTTTACGTTATTCAGGTCATGCTTTCTTTCAATGTCACAGCCTGTTTTCGTTATTCAGGCTACGTTTATTGTCCTATCCATGTCTCACACCTGCTTACGTTATTCAGGCCCTGTTTCCTCATCTCTTTGTCCACGGCCTGTTTACATTATTTATGCTACGTTTTGTCATGTCCATGTTTACCGCCTGTTTTCGTTATTCAGGCCGCTTTTCTTTCAATATCTACTGCCTGTTTTCGTTATTCAGGCTATGTTTTTGTCATATCCATGTCTCACGCCTGTTTATGTTATTCAGGCCCTGTTTCCTCATCTCTTTGTCTACCGCCTGTTTACGTTATTCATGCTACGTTTTGTCATGTCCTTGTTTACCGCCTGTTTTCATTATTCAGGCTGCTTTTCTTTCAATGTTTACTGCCTGTTTACGTTATTCAGGCTACGTGTCTTCCATACATCCATGTTTCTGCCTGTCCACTTTCTCAGGCCACTTTGGTCCTCTTTAATGTCTAGCCTGTTTTCGTTATCTCACGCCACGTTAGTCCCATATCTGTCTACCATCTGTTCATGCAGTTTAGGCCATGTTTCCTCTTCTCTTGTCTACCGCCTGTCTAAGTTAATCAGGCCGTCTCCTCATCTTAATGGTTTTCACCCAAGTTGTCTCTACGGTCACATGTCTCGCTCATCGGTCACTTCCGCCATCAACTGTATATTCCGTCAGGCCACCTACTAAACTTCAATACTTATCTCATTTAAGCTTCGGTCACGGTATTGCCTCCATGATACAAACCAGGTATGTCACATCTGTCAGATATCGACGAAGCCTCATCCATTCCAGAAACCCTGGCATCCGAGCATGCTAGCAATACGTCACTAAGGAGCTGGACGGTTCCCAAAATAACTGCCGAGCTGAATAAAAGAGAAATCCATTACCCAGCTTCTGCTCGGAAGGCGGAGTTATATAGACTCTTAATATCCGAATCATCTTCCTCATCAAGGGAGCAAGTGTCAATGTCAACAATACAGTTGTCTTTGACACATTTGCATGCCACAATTAATAACTTATCTTCGTCAATCTTGGATATTCAGAACAGGCTAGTGGTGGAATCCAGAGGTTTGGCACCCAGCATACCCACACCTCCTCTCCCAGTGGCTTTCATGTCCCAGTCAACGCCCCCAGGTAGGGTCCTTAACATGCCTGAAGTAGCCCCGTCCAATTTTGTGACAGATAGCATCAAAAGAGATATCTTAGAAGGGAAAGATGAAAACCTAGCCGCCATTCTAATAGCCACCCATGATATAGTAGAGAATAGAACAATCACTTGTGAAAACGTTTTCATAGTTCTCAGATCCAGGGATGCCCGACTGAACAAAAAATTGTCAATCCCAGAGTTTGTTCTGGCTTTTAACCTGTTCAGGGATATAATCTGTTCAGCCCACCCAGAGAGACGGGAGGAACTGGATCTATACCTGTACAGGGTCACTGACTTGGGGCATAAGTACGGAGGGCATGCCTTCAATGACTACCACCGCTCCTTTTCGGCAAAAGCCGCGGCAGCTCTCGCACAGTTTCAGCGGGTCACCAAATTGGCATTTCTGGAAATGGAACTCTTCTGCCGTCATTTCGCCAGGCTTAAAGCTCCAGCGTGCACTTCATGTAAGTCGATCCTCCATTCCTCCGAATGGTGTCCGAATTCTAGTCTTTCAGTGGCCCAAACTAGACCATTGGCAGGCCCCTCTGGGTTTCAACAAAGGCAAAACACTGGCACAGATAAATTGGGTCGTCCCATATTTTTCTTAGGTAACAGCCAGGTATGCAATAACTATAATCTGGCAACATGTAATTACAACCAATGCAGAGCACTTCACATCTGTTCCACCTGCTTCAGCGCTCACCCCCTTTCGGTTTGCCCTCACAGAATGTCCAGAAATAAATGACTAGGCGGAGTTAACATGGACCTGCTGGTGATACTCCTTCGTGACCAGTATAACCCTCACCAGGTACAATTCTTGATAGATGGTTTCACGGAGGGTTTTCATAAGGGTCTCGTTGCCCTCCCTCAGTCCTCCTGGGAAGGTCCCAACCTCATGTCAGCAGTCAATGATGCCAAATCAGTAGATTCCCTAATTCAGGCAGAAGTGAAGAAGGGTTTCCTTATTGGTCCTTACTCCACGGTTCCTTTCGATTATTGCAGAATCAACCCTATCGGCATTGTTACAAAAAAATTCTCAAAAAAAAAAAGGTATGATCTACGGTCTCTCAGCGCCTCATGGTTCAGATATTCCTAGCCTCAACTCTTTAGTCCCCTCTGAAGAATTCTCCATGAAATACACATCACTTAACAAGGCCATATCACTTATCTTTTTGACAGGTAAAGGGGCATGGCTGTCCAAAGCAGACATTGCAGATGCTTTCAAGCTGCTGCCTATCAACCCACAACTTTGGAAATTTTATGGAATAAAATGGGAGGGTCTCTACTATTTTGCAAACCGCCTAACATTCGGTTCCAAGAGCAGTACTTGGCTATTTAACCAGTTTGCACAGGCCCTGCACTGGATCCTGGTAAACCACTGCGAATGCCCAATGGTCATTTATTATTTAGATGATTTTCTGTTGATAGAACAACCCGGCATTAAACCCTGTAAACTCAATAGTCTCCTCCAAGTATTCGCAAGTCTTAACATTCCGTTGGCCCCAACCAAAATAGACAGGCCCTCAACGGTAATAATCTCTCTAGGTATAGTCCTAGACACAGAAAAAATGGAAGCAAGTCTGCCAGAAGAGAAGCTGATTAAAATCGAGATTATTTCCAAATTTGTGGGTTCCAGAATTCTCATGAAACAGGAGTTATAATCCCTGCTAAGCATGCTAAACTTTGCAACTAGAATCATGCCCCAAGCCAAGGCCTTCATGTCCAGATTATTGGATCTACTTCCGGCAACTACAGAGCAGGACTCCCCTGTATTCCTGGATTCTCAAGCAATGGCCAACTTGGCCACGTGGAATACCTTCCTGACCAACTGGAACGGGATCTCCTTATTTATTCCCCAATGGAGTCCTTCTTCTCCTACGGTTTTCTCAGACGCAGCCGCCTCCAGAGGTTTCGCAGCAATATATAAAAACCAGTGGTTCGCAGGTCATTGGCCACCAGAAATCTCTTCACTCAATGAGTACCTCAGATCCTCCCCGCTATTAGAGATCTATCCAATTGTAGCTGCCGCTCAAGTCTGGGGTAGGCAATGGGCCAATTCTCCTGTGACATTCATCACAGGTAACCAGGCAGTAGTGGACATCATTACCAAGGGCATGTCAAAGTCATCTTATATCATGCCCTTCGTTCGTAAATTAGTTTGGCTTTCCTTACATTATAACTTCCAAGTGTCATGCAGACATATCCAAGGCATTCAGAACTTAGCTGCTTACGCACTATCACGCTTTAATTTCCATATTTTTTTCTAGATCATGCCAGAAGCGGAACAAACGGGATTATCCCCTCCAGACTTTAATACCCTGCGCATGGATTAGCACACTTCATATCAACAGCCAAATCCTTTGTGCAAAGGTCGCTATCTGCCAACACAGCCAGAAACTACAAGACCGGCTGGAACATCTTCAAACAATTTTCCCTTCTCCATCCAAGGAACGACACAGATAAGACCACTTATTTAATGGCTTTCCTGGCTTATTGTCATAAACACCTAAAACTCGCTCACAATTCAATTAGATTATACTTGGATGGGGTGCAATACTACTCAATGTTGAAAGATCCAGATAGTAAGGCAATCTTCACTTCCCCCGCAAACAAGACAACTCTCAGGGGCATTCAAAAAAGTAGCAGAAACACCACTCCAAGCAGACAACCAGTTTCAGGGGAACTGTTCAGGAAGCTCTCCAACTCCCTAGATGGTAATCCTTTTGGGCTACAACCCAGCACGGTTATTCAGGCTGCCATGTATCTAGGTTTCTATGGGTTTCTACGACCTGGGGAATTCACCGATTTCTCTCCCAAATCCAAAGGTTTAACTAGGAGGCAACTAGTATGGAATCACGACCATTACATCTTATATCTGCAGTGAACCAAAACATCACAAACCAGGCCTCCCGTTCAAGTTAAATATTTTCAAACTTTCAACAAGTGGTGCCCTGTTCCAGTTTTAAATAAGTTGATAATAACCTTGGGTAACTCCTCCCCTGACAGCCTGTTACTGCCTTTCAAAACCAAGCCCCTCACGACAGCTCAGTTCATATCCCACATCCGCATCTTAGCAACCGGCTTAGGTTTCGACCCCAAAGCCATATCAGAGCACTCATTTTGCATCGGGGCCGCCTCTGCAGCTTCCAAAAACAATGTGCCTAGTCATATCATCCGTAAAATGGGTCGCTGGCAATCGTCGTGCTTTACCAGGTACATTCCTAACCCCCATCATGAAATTTCGGAAGCTTTCTGTAATTTAGTCTTATAAATTGCCTGTATTCAATAAAATCCTAAACTACCCTGCATGGCTTCTTTTGCCCCTTATAGGCCTACCTACGTTCATGGCTATGGTCACAATCTAGGCCTTTCAGTAAGTCAGCAGGATGTGGATAGTTCAACTATTTTGTCACCGTCATGTCAAGTTCTAGTATCCGTAGCCATGACCTTAATGCATATGAGAAAAAATACCAAGCCATTAGGAGTAAAGAACTGCCTGTAGAGTTCAGGGAGAGGATTGTGTGTGGAAACAGATTTGGAGAAGGGTAAAAAAAAAATTGATTGTCCCAATTTGTGCAGTACTCTGGGAGAAGTATCAAGATACATCTCTCCCGGATAGGCAACCTCTGAGGCCAAGACATCTCGGAACATACGTTTGTCCAGACGAAGTATACCCCCACATTTAATGGTGCCTTAACTGAATTAACCAGAGTATATAAAGAACACATTAGCTCTTGGTGGGAGGTACAGGGTTTGGAGTATTACATCAAACAAGGTATAGTACCACGAGGCCTACGAATCTCCCTTACCCCAGCTAACCGCCCTGATCTCAGGCACATTCATAGAGGGAATTCCTTTCTGTAGATTGTAAATAGTGAGGATCGAACTTCAATTTTGTAAGTTCAGGTCAGGGATGTGCTGAATTGCGCTATAGATTCCGTTACCACGGACCATAATGCAATTCCATAACGGAATGCCTTTAGAGGCATTCAGTTATACTTCCGTCATAATGGAAGTCTATGGCCAGCATAACGGATCCATCCGGTTTCCGTTATGCAGGAGACCTCCTCAGATCTCTGAAACTCTCCGGGTTTTTTCATCATCTTCTTCTGGATCATTGGGTTCCAGTTCTTCTCTTAGGACATTAGAACGATGATTGTTTTCTATGGATGGTCACATCGCCTTATGAACCTGAAATAAGAACCACAATTTTCAACATTTAGTATCATAGAACACAAGCCATTATATCCTCTGCTTATTGCTAATAAAAGATGTAAAAACAAAAAATAAATAAATTTAAAAAAAAGTTGGAAAGGGATGCGACTAATAGCTCACCCTGCTTTATGCATTTGCCATTAGAGGAGGAAAGAGCTATTCTTGAACGAGCAGAAGGACAACTTTCAGAACAGATTGAGATTACTAAGACGTTTAGTCAGGAACCTGAATTTAACAATAGTGAAAAACAATTACAAAACACTATAGAGCGGTATCAATACCATCTCAAAGAACGTAAACACAAGCAGTTCAGGAGAGACTCCCAATACTTTAAAGAGAATAAGGCTTACCTATTCCTCAGAAACCCAGACACCACTCAAAAAACAGATCTCTCCTCAACTGAGACAGAGGTATCAGATAGCGAAAAAGAACAGCAATTCAAGACAAGGGGCAGAAGATGAGGGGGATATAAACCTAGGAGGCAAGGAGGCAGGTATAATCAAAATCAACCAACCTACTCACACCAACCCTCTCCTTTTTTAGAACAGGGAACACCCTACCCGTTGCAAAGTCGGAACACGCAACCACCGACGACACAATAGTCACGGTGGATGACAAGCTTGTCATCAATCTGTCTTCCCGTACAGTCGTGGCCAAAAGTTTTGAGAATGACACAAATATTAGTTTTCACAAAGTTTGCTGCTAAACTGCTTTTATATCTTTGTTTCAGTGATGTAGTGAAATATAATTACATGCACTTCAAAGGCTTTTATTGACAATTACATGACATTTATGCAAAGAGTCAGTATTTGCAGTGTTGGCCCTTCTTTTTTAGGACCTCTGCAATTCGACTGGGCATGCTCTCAATCAACTTCTGGGCCAATTCCTGACTGATAGCAACCCATTCTTTCATAATCACTTCTTGGAGTTTGTCAGAATTAGTGGGTTTTTGTTTGTCCACCCGCCTCTTCAGGATTGACCACAAGTTCTCAATGGGATTAAGATCTGGGGAGTTTCCAGGCCATGGACCCAAAATTTCAACGTTTTGGTCCCCGAGCCACTTAGTTATCACTTTTGCCTTATGGTACGGTGCTCCATCGTGCTGGAAAATGCATTGTTCTTCACCAAACTGTTGTTGGATTGTTGGAAGAAGTTGCTGTTGGAGGGTGTTTTGGTACCATTCTTTATTCATGGCTGTGTTTTTGGGCAAAATTGTGAGTGAGCCCACTCCCTTGGATGAGAAGCAACCCCACACATGAATGGGATAAGGATGCTTTACTGTTGGCATGACACAGGACTGATGGTAGCGCTCACCTTTTCTTCTCCGGACAAGCCTTTTTCCAGATGCCCCAAACAATCGGAAAGAGGCTTCATCAGAGAATATGACTTTGCCCCAGTCCTCAGCAGTCCATTCACCATACTTTCTGCAGAAGATCAATCTGTCCCTGATGTTTTTTTTGGAGAGAAGTGGCTTCTTTGCTGGCCTTCTTGACACCAAGCCATCTTCCAAAAGTCTTCGCCTCACTGTGCGTGCAGATGCACTCACACCTGCCTGCTGCCATTCCTGAGCAAGCTGGTGGCACTCCGATCCTGCAGCTTAATCTTCTTTAGGAGACGATCCTGGCTCTTTCTGGACTTTCTTGGACACCCTGAAGCCTTCTTAACAAGAATTTAACCTCTTTCCTTGAAGTTCTTGATGATCCTATAAATTGTTGATTGAAGTGCAATCTTAGTAGCCACAATAACCTTGCCTGTGAAGCCATTTTTATGCAACGCAATGATGGCTGCACGCGTTTCTTTGCAGGTCACCATGGTTAACAATGGAAGAACAATGATTTCAAGCATCACCCTCCTTTTAACATGTCAAGTCTGCCATTTTAACCCAATCAGCCTGACATAATGATCTCCAGCCTTGTGCTCGTCAACATTCTCACCTGAGTTAACAAGACAATTACTGAAATGATCTCAGCATGTCCTTTAATGACAGCAATGAAATGCAGTGGAAAGTTTTTTTGGGGATTAAGTTAATTTTCATGGCAAAGAAGGACTATGCAATTCATCTGATCACTCTTCATAACATTCTGGAGTATATGCAAATTGCTATTATAAAAACTTAAGCAGCACCTTTTCCAATTTCCAATATTTATGTAATTCTCAAAACTTTCGGCCACTACTGTACACTGACCCCGGCAGAAAATAACCTATCGAGACGCAGTCTATCTTTTGTACCTACGACCAGGTTTGATCTCTTTCGCTAAAGCAAGGATCTCCATTTGTTTGCCCGTGAATTGAGGTGGCATAAACATTTTAAACTCGTAGAGAAGAGGGAAAGCCGCGACCTCGGCATTCCAGTGGAGATCCTGAGTGACGTGCAGTTACTGTACATCCTTGACAAGACATCAGGGTATCTTGAGGGGGAGGGACCTTTTACGGACCTTAAAAACAAATGTCAAAAAATGCCCCCCGAAGGAGATGTATCGTGTATTGATGTATTTCTGAAACAGACTACTCAGGATTTGATAACTCTTAGTTCCATCCCCCCAAGGTTTAACTGTGGTGGGGAAGAACGAAAAGCAATTAAGAACAAAATAAAACCATCACTGCTAAACCATCGGATAAGGGAGGGAATGTTGTCTATAAAGAGATGTGTTTGGCAATCCTAAATGATAGTTCAGGATACGAGATCCTACCCAGAGATCTCACGGGTGGTTTCCAGAGGGAATTACGTGAAATCCTTATGAAGGCCAAAAGTGACTGGCTGATCAATGATGAGGAATTTCATTTCCTTTACCCCTCTCACCCGGTGACTGCCACATTATACTGCCTCTGAAAAGTCCATAAGGGCACCTCTCCAGTGAGGGGACACCCTATTGTGTCGGGGGTTGGTAGTTTATCTCAGCATAGCGGGATATACACTGCTCAAAAAAATAAAGGGAACACAAAAATAACACATCCTAGATCTGAATTAATTAAATATTCTTCTGAAATACTTTGTTCTTTACATAGTTGAATGTGCTGACAACAAAATCACACAACAATAAAAAAATGGAAATCAAATTTTTCAACCCATGGAGGTCTGGATTTGGAGTCACCCTCAAAATTTAAGTGGAAAAACACACTACAGGCTGATCCAACTTTGATGTAATGTCCTTAAAACAAGTCAAAATGAGGCTCAGTAGTGTGTGTGGCCTCCACGTGCCTGTATGACCTCCCTACAACGCCTGTGCATGCTCCTGATGAGGTGGCGGATGGTCTCCTGAGGGATCTCTTCCCAGACCTGGACTAAAGCATCTGCCAACTCCTGGACAGTCTGTGGTGCAACGTGACGTTGGTGGATAGAGCGAGACATGATGTCCCAGATGTGCTCAGTTGGATTCAGGTCTGGGGAACGGGCGGGCCAGTTCATAGCATCAATGCCTTCGTCTTGCAGGAACTGCTGACATACTCCAGCCACATGAGGTCTAGCATTGTCTTGCATTAGGAGGAACCCAGGGCCAACCGCACCAGCATATGGTCTCACAAGGGGTCTGAGGATCTCATCTCGGTACCTAATGGCAGTCAGGCTACCTCTGGCGAGCACATGGAGGGCTGTGCGGCCCTCCAAAGAAATGCCACCCCACACCATTACTGACCCAATGCCAAACCGGTCATGCTGGAGGATGTTGCAGGCAGCAGAATGTTCTCCACGGCGTCTCAAGACTCTGTCACGTCTGTCACATGTGCTCAGTGGGAACCTGCTTTCATCTGTGAAGAGCACAGGGCGCCAGTGGCGAATTTGCCAATATTGGTGTTCTCTGGAAAATGCCAAATGTCCTGCACGGTGTTGGGCTGTAAGCACAACCCCCACCTGTGGATGTCGGGCCCTCATATCACCCTCATGGAGTCTGTTTCTGACCGTTTGAGCAGAGACATGCACATTTGTGGCCTGCAGGGCACTGGCAGTGCTCCTCCTGTTCCTCCTTGCACAAAGGCGGAGGTATCGGTCCTGGTGCTGGGTTGTTGCCCTCCTACGGCCTCCTCCACGTCTCCTGATGTACTGGCCTGTCTCCTGGTAGCGCCTCCATGCTCTGGACACTACGCTGACAGACACAGCAAACCTTCTTGTCACAGCTCGCATTGATGTGCCATCCTGGATAAGCTGCACTACCTGAGCCACTTGTGTGGGTTGTAGACTCCGTCTCATGCTACCACTTGAGTGAAAGCACCGCCAGCATTCAAAAGTGACCAAAACATCAGCCAGGAAGCATAGGAACTGAGAAGTGATCTGTGGTCACCACCTGCAGAACCACTCCTTTATTGGGGGTGTCTTGCTAATTGTGTTCCCTTTATTTTTTTTGAGCAGTGTATATTGACCTAATCCTGCAATCATTTGTACAGAGCTTGCCTTCCTACGTCAGAGACACTGGAGATTTACTCACGAAGTTGAAGGACATTACAGTTGAACCTGGCTGGTTCCTGGCCTCGATAGATGTGGAGGCACTATATTCCTCCATTCCACATGATAAGGGCATAGACGCTTCTGCCCATTTTTTGAGGGCCAGGGGCCAGCAGTTTTTTGCACATAACATCTTTGTCTTGGACCTGCTCAGGTTTGTGCTCTGCAGAAACTATTTTCTCTTTGATAGACAATTCTACCACCAGCTCAGGGACACCGCTATTGGCAGCTCTTGTGCGCCCTCCTATGCTAACTTGCTCGTGGGCTGGTGGGAAGAGACTTTGATTTTTGGAGAGATACCCCAGATGTGCATTGTACACGCGGAACTCTGGTCCCATTACATTGACGACATCTTTGTCATATGGAGCGGGACAGGGTTGGAGATTTGGGATTTCGTCAGGGAACTGAACAGTAATCCAATAAACCTGAGATTTACCTTGGTCATTATGAAGAACCATCTCCAATTTCTGGACATTTTGATTTCCAGTGATGAGAGAGGTGGCCTCAAGACCACAATTTACTGCAAACCCACTGCGACCAACGCCCTGCTCAGATGGGATAGCTGCCACCCAACCCCACTGAAACGTGGGATCCCAACAGGACAGTACCTGAGACTTAGACATAACTGTTTGGAATACGGTGAATTTAGACATCAGGCGAGGGATCTCAGGGGAAGATTTCACACACGCGGATATCCCGATAAAATATTACGTACTTCCTATCAGAAGGCACAGGGGCAGACACGCACCTCTTTACTTCATTCTGTAAGCCTCCCTAGTGTAGACACACAAAAAATGACGAGGGTGATAGGGACTTTTGATAGATATTATAGGACGCCATTGGGAGATCTTACAAATGGATCCTGACTTAGCGTAGGTGCTCAGCCCGCAACCCTTGGTGACATATAGGAGGGGGGCTAATTTGAGGGATCACTTAGTGCATAGCCACTTCATTCCACCTGAGAGACCACGGACGTGGCTTGAAAACCCCTTTAGGGGTTGTTTTAGATGTGGCAACTGCAGGTTTTGCGACTTCTTAGCTCTGGGAAAATCACTTGTTGATTACTCTACAGGGTACATCCATCACAGACGCGATTTTATCAAATGCCGCACCATGGGCGTGATTTATCTGTTGACCTGTGAGTGCGGCATGCGATATGTGGGGAAGACTCGTAGGGAATTCCGCAAATGTATGGGGGAACATCTGAGTGACATACGCAACTACAGGGACTCCCCGGTTGCGAGACATGTACAGACTATCCATGACGGACGAGCCTCGGTGATTAAATATAAGGGAATTGAACATGTAAGGAGGCCACAATGGGGTGGGGGGGGGGGGTGACTGGGACAAATGCATTCTACAGAGGGAATGGTGGTGGATTTTTAAACTGAATACCCCTAGCCCTCAAGGGCTTAATGAACAACTTCATTTTGGTTGTTTCGTATAGAGTACCTGGTACATAGACCACCTAGTTTGGCCTGGCTCTGTTCAGTTTTCAAAGCCCCCTCTTGCTCCTCCCCCTCTCGTTCATGACTTCTTTTATGTTCACCCTGGGTCTTTTATTGTATTTTGTTTTAACCCTTTGCCCCACTATGGATCACTGTTTTCTTTTCCTTTCCTGTTACCATCCTTAATTTTTTCATTGTATTTCTCCCATAGCTGTGTGTGCCCGTTATTTTTCTCATAAACACCTTATATAGAAGGAGTACCGTTTTACCGGTCTACCTCTATTTTTATTTGGTCTAATTTCAAAAGGTAGCTGGGAGGTGGCTGTGGCGGGTCCCTTTGTGGACATATAACACAATAAACAACCCCCCCCCCCCCGATATATATGCTCCTATTTGATTTGTTTGCTTTGTTTCTCCCATTGTACACGCTCCAGCGGGTGGCTTGCTAGCGCTCACCGCTAGAGCTGTACTGAATGCTGGGATTGTGATTTCCCTAGGAGCGGCTGTGCGCATGCGCTAGTTGACGTCATCGTTTGATGACGTGTCCTTAGCCGCACCATACGCTGGCTCTGGGACTGCCTTTGGATCTCTTGGGGATCGGTGGTGCGCAAGCGCGTACGGCTGGCAACATGTGGTGACGCTACGTGTTACGTGCGCGCCTCTGGTCCGGCCCCCTAACATTTAAACACACACGGCAAGCCATTCGCTTGCTGCCAGATATGCTTACCAACGCGGGGTCCTTTCAGCTTGCAGTGTCCCTGCATTTAGGAGTCTAGCCATACGCTCGTCCCTGGAATTCTGTAGTAAGTTTATTCTCCTTTTTTATGTTGGCACTTTTGTTTGTTGATTTCCTGCATTATGGTTCTGACTGGTTCCTTCTATTTTCTATGTCATTGTCAGGAACCCCCAGAGTTTTTGCCATACGCATTTTTACACTATCTTGACAGCATCAGCCCCATGTCCCCTGATGATTCGTGGGGCTGATTCTTCAAACTGACGAAACGCATTGGGACATAGTTTCTTTACCATGTGAATCCTTGGAGATTTAAGGCGTACCTTGGAGCATCCGATCTGGGTCCCTTGAAGCCCACCTTATGTTAAGGGAATCAGTGCGTTCTAGGGCCTTTAGATCAGGGTGAGGTTCCGGACGATGACTCCTTATTAGGAGGTCACTAGGGAATACCATGCACTAGAACATCTTCCCAATTAAAATATACCTTTTATTAATAATGAACTAAAATCTGGCCTACAGCCGGACTACACATAACAGGAGAGTCAGCAAGACATACAATACAATACTATAATCGATGAGACAAGGGGTATACTGGTAGTACCTGTAACAACATCCAAAAAAGGAATCCTTAACATGTATGGAGTCAGCTGAGGAATCAATTGTGATACGATAAATAACAATTATAGCTCAATGATGACCTGATATTGGTGGGGCCATCATAAAAAACAGTAATGCAATATGGTCAATTGACTCGACATATATTCCCCGGTTATACACGGTTTGCTGAATTACTATACATATATTCCTTGAAAATTCACGCGTTGCTGAAATACTGAGGAAAGGTTTTGTGGTTACTCACGGTTTTGCTGAGATACCAGTAGGTATGGAACTTAACGGTTTGCTGAGATGTCAGTGGGTGTAGTTCTCAATAGGGAATACCAGTTCAAGTAGGGCACATTAGGGACAGTACCCGATCCCTTTTTTTCCGGCTTCACACTAAGATGTGCCTTGTGATTTCTAGACCTTGGAACTACTGTATCTTTACTGAACTGGCTTCCCATCAAAAATGTTATGTTGATAAGTGCAAGATAATACACCTGGGGCGTAAAAACCCAAGAGCAGAATATAAAATCAGTGATACAGTCCTAACCTCAGTATCTGAGGAAAGGGATTTAGGGGTCATTATTTCAGAAGACTTAAAGGTAGGCAGATAATGTCATAGAGCAGCAGGAGATGCTAGCAGAATGCTGGGGTGTATAGGGAGAGGCATTACCAGTAGGCAGAGGGGGGCGCTCATGCCGCTCTACAGAGCACTAATGAGACCTTATCTGGAGTATTGTGCTCAGTCCTGGAGGCCATATCTCCAGAAGGATATTGATACTTTGGAGAGAGTTCAGAGAAGAGCTACTAAACTGGTACATGGATTGCAGGATAAAACTTACCAGGAAAGATTAAAGGACCTTAATATGTATAGCTTGGAAGAAAGAAGAGACAGAGGGGATATGATAGAAACTTTTAAATACATAAAGGGAATCAACACGGTAAAAGAGGAGAGAATATTTAAAAGAAGAAAAACTGCTACAAGAGGACATAGTTTTAAATTAGAGGGGCAAAGGTTTAAAAGTAATATCAGGAAGTATTACTTTACTGAGAGAGTAGTGGATGCATGGAATAGCCTTCCTGCAGAAGTGGTAGCTGCAAATACAGTGAAGGAGTTTAAGCATGCATGGGATAGGCATAAGGCTATTCTTCATATAAGATAGGGCCAGGGACTATTCATAGTATTCAGTATATTGGGCAGACTAGATGGGCCAAATGGTTCTTATCTGCCGACACATTCTATGTTTCTATATTTCCGTGACGATATCCGACTGGACCGGTAAGATCTACCCATTTTTACCAGTCTTCATTTTATATCCACCTAATGGTGGATACCTATGGTTGTCATTATGGTTATGGTCATTTTGTCCCGCCAGTGGAACCTCTGTGCAATTCAGGCTCTGGCCCTGCATTTGGCTTCTGATTAGTGCCTTGAGCAGAGTGCTAGGTCCCATTGGTGTGTGTTTTTGTCTGTTTGTCTTTTTTTAGGGGTCGTTTTCTAATTTATATTGATTAAAAGTTATGTTTTATATACGTTACTCCCCCCCCCCCCCACCCCTCCCATTTAATTTGATTGTCCCAATTTGTGCAGTACTCTGGGAGAAGTACATCTCTCCCGGATAGGCGACCTCTTTTCATTTTTACAAAAAAAAAATTGCTCCACCGAATCCTCCTAAGAACAGAGTGGCCTCAAAAATTCTTAAATGGAATAAGTTTGGAACAACCAGGACTCTTCCTAGATCTGGTCGCCCCACAAAACTAAGTAATAGAGGGGGCGGAGCCTGACCGCTGAGCGTGATGGAGGTCTGAGACAGAGCTCCTGCCGCCAAGACCCGTGCTTTCCAGCAAACAGACACCCAGAAACAGACAAAATCGGGAGAGATAAGCCTAGAGACCATCAGGCTACCCCTAAACATAAAAAGGGGCAAACAGAGATGGATCGCTTCATGAGAAAAAAGCTGGCGCTCTCACCAGCGCTCCTGAACAAAATGGCGCCGCAGCCCTCGATACCGGACTCGGACGAAGAGGACGGAGAAGAATATGCAGGAGCCGTGGGAGGAAGAGACGAGGTTGATTCCATGCAACCAGATGATAACGACTCTATCCTCACGAGTTCCTTCCTGAAAGACTCCCTAGCTCAAGCGATGGCGCCGCTGTTACAGGAGGTGAGAGACATGAGGGAAGATGTAAAATCCCTGGGCCACAGAGTCGAATCCCTGGAGGGAAACCAGACCCTACTAACCGACCGGGCATCTGCAGTATCCGATCTCCTGGAAGTTCAAACTCATTCTCTCAACAACGCTTTATTGCAAATAGAGGACCAGGAGAATCGGAGCAGAAGAAAGAACATCAGACTAAAAGGACTGCCAGAATCAGTAGGGGCAGCTGAATTACAGGCTGCCGCAGAGCAGCTTTTCAAGGACATACTTGGAGAAGAAAAAGCTCAAGATATCACCATTGAAAGGATCCATAGATCCCTGCGCCCTGTTCCGAAGAAAGATGAGCCGCCGCGAGATGTTATATGCGGCCTACTTAGCTTTAGAAGTACTGCGGCCTTGGCGACGAGGGAGAGAAAGGAGCTACGATTTGAAGATACAAAAATCTTTATGTATCAAGACATCGCTCCGTCCACACTATATAAAAGAAGAATTATGAAACCCTTAACAGATTATTTAAGAGACCAGAGAATTCTGTATCGGTGGCTTTTCCCGTTCGGTCTCACGTTCAGCAAGGATGGAAGACACTGCACAATCAGAACCCCATCAGACTTACCAGATGCCTGGAACCATCTCAGCGTAGATCCTATACCGAAGGACTCATGGATGCCTTTGGACAATTCCGTCAAGCAGCTACCTCCGCTACCACGATTTGAACCGTGGTCGACACCTACAAGGAACAAACATTCCAGAGCGATTAGAAGATGAGTTCGGGCTATAGCTCCCGGAGGGTTAATTGACCTTGAGCATCATCAAGTATCACATCGTACTTCTTAGTCGTGAAGTCACTTATCTTTGTACTTCTGATCTCCCCTTCCTTTATGATAGTCCTGGGCCACACTACCTATGTGTCGTCCTCTCACTCTCGCTGCTCTTTTTTCTCTTTTCTCTCTCTCCCTTTTCATGCTTCTTGCCTCCCCCCCCCCCCTCACAACGACCAAATCTCGCTCTCACCTCTCCATCCCTTCCCTCTTTATGTATTGCCATCTTTGATGCTACTTTCAAGATTCTATGATGTTGTCATAGTTCTGTTCTTCTTTGATTATAACTGATGTCTCCTATATTGCCGTCAATATGACACTTCTCTTTAGCAACAGGCTATAAGATCAAATACGGCTACACCCTGTGGATACAAAATGGAATCCATTGGCTGTAGTTTTTGTAAGTATCACTAACATCAAACGTATAGGTGTCTTTATGTACTTATATACCCTGATATTCAAGACATGTGTAACTTACTGTATACTTCAATGCCAACATGACTATTCACTGAGCACTTTTTCAGTTACTATTCATAGCGGTCATGTAGAAAGATAGATCCTGTCCAACCATTAAGTTGATGTCCCTATCCTCTTTCCATTCAACTCCCCTCTTCACCCTTCCTTTTTGCTCCCCCCCCTCCATTTTCCCCTTCCTCCCCCCCAATCAGGATATTATCGATTTCTAACTGACTAGATCTACAATAATCTGAA
The DNA here is from genome assembly GCF_905171765.1 of Bufo bufo. Lineage (NCBI taxonomy): Eukaryota > Metazoa > Chordata > Amphibia > Anura > Bufonidae > Bufo > Bufo bufo. Next base: position 613,419,272 of record NC_053392.1, read on the forward strand.
AAGTACATAGCAGAAAGTATGTATAACATGTCTTCCTCTTTATAAAGCACGGGTCTTCAATTTGAGGCTTCAATTCACCTCAAAAGAGGTCTCAGGTAATCTCTCTTTTGAGGAAGAGCAAATCAGATATTTGCTTTCTTCAAGAGACCCACCTAAAAAATAACAAAATTCCTAATTTACCACATATTCACTATAACAAATGGTTTCATTCCACATACAAGAAAGCGGCTAGAGGAGTCAGTATAGCGATAGCCAAACATATACCTTTTGAACCTACTCTGACATTAGTGGATACTGAGGGGAGGTACATATTTGTGAAAGGTAGGATTGGTCACACTCTAGTGTCACTAGCAAGTATTTACGCTCCGAACAACAACCAATATCCTTGGCTCAAAAATAGATAGATAGATTTCGGGATTTTGCAGAGGGTCTGAAGCTAAAAGGGGGAGACCTGAACATATCCCTTAACCCAATTTTGGGCACTTCCAAAGGTCTATCGGCCCTTTCGCAAAAAACTTTAGGAAGTATTCAAAAAATACTTACCAAAAACCACTTAATTGACACTTGGCGAACCCTTAACGCCTCAACTAAGGACTATTCCTATTTTTCACAAGTCCACCATTCTTTCCAAAGAATAGACTATATATTTATTTCAGACAACCACCTAAATACCCTTAGAAAAGCCCAAATGGGTTCTTTTTTTTTTTTATCAAATCATTTTTATTGATCATTTAAGAAAAACATTTTCTGCAATCACATTGACAATTCGCCATGGTGAGAAACAAAGTAGAGTACAATAACAAAGTACGTCATCGGACGTCATGAGTAACTGAAATGGTATACAATGTACATCATCAAAATTAAATATGGCAAAATTTTAAAGCACAAAGCATATCAAATTAAAGCCCAATCCCCCCCCCCCAATGAATAGGAGTAAGAAAACCTCTGTCATAATTTATAACACAATATGAGTATGAGACAACCACTCGTTCCACAATTTCTCAAACTTCTGAGGACAGCCTCTCTTAACAAACACACTTTTTTCCATGATCAACATGTCATTCACCCGCCTCACAAACTCATCAATCGTTGACGGACTCCCCTGGATCCACCTCTGCGCCACCAGTTTCCTGGCCACATATAACAGCCTTCCCACCGCCACCTTGACCAAATCACTTCCTCCAATCTCCGACATATATCCCAACACACAAACCTTAGGATCCTTTTGCAATCTCAGCGCCAATTTGTGATTAATTATGGTCAGCACCTCATCCCAATATCTACCTATCACTGGACACGACCAGAGCATATTGTAACGGGGTTCCGAAGGTGCACTCGGTCCCCCATTGCCCGCAGAACTGTTGCTTAGCTTTGGGAATGAGGATTTGTGTTTGACCTCATTCCCAGGGCGGCTTTACTGCTGGGTGGCATCCTGCTCCTAAGTCTGCCTTGAGCGCCGAGCTGATCACTCGGTGCTCAACTGGTTGGTTTGTCGGTCATGTGACGCTGGCCACGTCACATGACCCTCACTCCCCACTATAAATACAGGCAGCCTGCTAGCCACAGGTTGCCTGTTAATTTCTAGGTTCCTGGCTATTTGTTGGACTACTGAAGACTCACCTGATTCCGTTCCCTGACTATCCTTTGCCCGCTCCTCCTGTACTGCGCATCAGTCCTGGTATTGTGACCTCGGCTCCCACCTGACTACTCTCTTAAGACTCCTCTTGTACTTCTCTGCTCTCCTGGTATTTGACCCCGGCTTCTCCTGACCATTCTTTGCTTAACCCTTTGTACTGCGTAGCTCTCTTGGTTCTGACCCGGTCCGTTCATGTTCCGTATTTTTACTTGTCTGTCTTCCCTGCACGTATCCTAAGTTAGGGACTGTCGTCCAGTTGTCCCCTGTCATCAGGACTCGTGAGGCAAGTAGGCAGGGCCAGGGGTGAGGGTGGAGCGCAGTGGTCACTATCCCTCCCCCTGTGTGTGTGTGTGTACGTGACCGTTACACATATGCACCAGATCCGCTCCCTCCTCCATGCACTTCGGACACTTATCATCATTCCTAACCCCAATTTTTTGTAAAAATACTGGTGTTTTATATACTCTGTGGATGATGAAAAGCTGTGACAATTTAGCCTGCTCGCTTAAAGACACTCTGGGAACTGCCTCTAATATATCTTCCCACTGATCTTTAGACACGGCACCCAAATCACCCTCCCACTTCATCATCCTCGACAGAGGGAACCCATCTAGAAACTTGTCCAGCAATAGATTATATACCTGCGATATCAATCCTCTCTCCCCCCCCCTTTAGGAGAATACGTTTCTGTACCACATCCATTTTAGCTATATTACACCCTTTCCTCACCGTAACATCATAAGCGTGCCTCAGTTGCAGATACTGATAAAACCACACCTTGGGGACATTAAATTCTTGCTGTATTCCCTGAAAGGATTTGAATACATTACCCTCCGTTAATTGACCTATCCTCATTACCTCATGAGATTCCCAATTCCTAAGTCCTCACAAAAACGTGAATTCTGGCAATAGATTATTGTTCCCACACCTCTGAGCAGTTTCACCTTCGCTCATACCTTCTTCATAAGTTCAATAAGTAGGACTTTCTCTCTCCCCACGTGCATTCCCGCCCCCGCCACTATACACATAAGGTCTCGACTGCCCAACCAGTGCTGCAGTATCTTGCCTGTCACATCCGGTGACTGAAAATCAATCCAGCCCTTAAAGTGCTGACACTGAGCCAAGAAGTAGATCCAGGCATTCGGGACTGCCAAACCACCTTCTGTCTTAGGGTATTGCAGCGTCTCTAGTTTCATCCTTGCTTGGCCATACTTCCAAATGAGATCCCTGAATATGGAATGTATTTTCCTGAACCTATCTAGAGGGATCCAGACAGGAGCATTATTAAGTACATAAAGCAGCTGAGGCATCATTACCATTTTTAAAAGGTTCACTCTACCCACTACAGATAGAAAGAGCCTACACCAAGTCCTTACCTTAAGTGTGAAAGTAACAAGCAAAAGCAGATTTAGTTCTTCAAAGTCCAGCAATCTAGGCGTTATGTACAGCCCTAAATATTTGAACTTGTCCACCCAGGGAATCCTACTATCAACTCGCTCAGCTAACAAGGCCTGCCCATCCACAGGCATCAAAGCAGACTTTTGCCAATTAATCTCAAGTCCAGAGCCAAATGGGTTCTATAACGATTTCGGACCATGCCCCAGTTTCGGCGTCCATGTCCTTTCCCTCCCTGCCAGTGAGGGAGTGGACCAGGAGGCTAAATGAAACTTTACTCGACTCAATCAGACCTGGCAGATCTAATGTGAAAATTGACCCTGTACTTTCAGGAAAATAAACCTGCAGATACCTCCCAGACCATAGTCTGGGAGGCACATAAAGCCTTCATCAGGGGTGAATTTGTGGCATTGGGCACCAAAGTCAAAAAAGAGAGGCAAAAATTTTTAAACTCCCTGCTATGACAAATTGTAGCTCTGGAATCTATCCAGAAACAATCCAAAGCGAGAGTCATGCAGGATGACTTGGTTGCCCTTCGCCACAAATTGAAGGAACTCCTCATCAGATGCGCCAAAGCATATCAATATGCACAGTTCAAGCACTACGCGCACGGAGACAGAGGTAGTAAACTAATGACCCACTTAATTAAGAAAAGGAAAGATGCCCAATTCATCAAAAATATTAAAACTCACTCTGGCACTGTAACCAGTGAGACAAAGGCCATAGCAACTGAATTCAGCCATTTATACAGCCAATTATATAACATCGCCGCGGATCCAACGAAAGATGCAGACAAGCAAACAATTGATGCGTTTCTTTCTAAACTTAACCTACCTACTCTCTCCAAGGAAGATAGCTTATCTTTACTAGCCCCTATTAATAGAGAAGTAATCTCGGAAATCATCAAATCCCTACCCAATGGGAAAGCCCCAGGACCAGATGGGTTACCCGCTGGTTACTACAAAAAATTCCTACCAGTACTGCTCCCAGCATGGTGCCAGTCACTGATGTCGGGCGTCCATCCCCCAAAGCAAACTTTAGAAGCCACTATAACTGTAATAGCAAAAGAAGGCAAAAATTAAATGGAATGCGGCAGCTACAGGCCAATTTCACTCCTCAATTTAGATGTCAAGATATGGGCAAAGATCCTTGCAAACAGACTGAATAAAATTGTCCCAAAAATAATCCACCCTGATCAAGCCGGGTTTGTGGCAGGTAGGGAAGGCAATTTCCACTCTTGCAGGATCCTTCATGCGGTCAAACTAGCAAAAGACAAAAAACAGCCTCTCATCCTTCTTAGTACGGATGCCGAGAAGGCGTTTGACCGAGTCAATTGGCTTTATACGCTCCTGATCAAAAACCCCATCCAAGCGTTCCCACCACTAATGGCTTTGTTTGAGCAATTTAGAACACTATCAAACTTTAAAATCAATTACTCCAAATCAGAAGCACTTAACATCACTATCCCGACACCTCAAATCCATAATCTGCGTACTTCCTACCCTTTTACATGGCAGCAGGAAAAAATCAAATACCTGGAAATATACCAAACAAACTCACCGTCAAAGCTATATTCCATAAACTATCTACCTCTACTGAAAAAAGTCAAAGACCAGTTAAACTCATTGGCCCTCCCCTTTGTCTCATGGCTAGGTAGGAAGAACCTTCTACAAACATATATCATGCCCAAACTCCTATACCTCATCCAAATGGTCCCTATCCACTTACCACATTCCTTCTTTGTTTCCACCCGCTCATTATTTACATTTTTCCTATGGAAGGGCAAAAAGTCACGTATAGCGTACGACAAACTGACCAGAAACCGTTCGCACGGAGGTATGGGCCTCCCTGACGCCCAGATGTATTACAAAGCGATCCAATTGAAAAGGTGGCTGCAATTATGCATTCCCCAATTCAGGATTTTAGGCTCAGAAATAGAATTAACTACCCTAACCAATTGTCAACTAGCGGGCTTATGGGGCGTCAGAAAGCCACAACCCCCAATAGAGGGTCTGACCAAAGGGATTTACTCGGTCTTCAACACCCTATCCAGTCACACACACCTACTCTCCAATCCCCCAAGATCTATGCCTTCTTCACTAAGTCCATTCCTGATCTATCCTAGTGTCACCAACCCTCCGGAGTTCTGGAACCTATTTAAATATTGAGGAATTACTAACACATACAAAAACAACAACAGAATTAAACGCATTCTTCTCCCGTCGACTGAAACAAGCTAACTTCTTATACCTAAGAATCTTCAAAGACGCTTATTTTAAACTACAGGATAAATATGCAACAGCAAACGAAGCTACCTGGTTTGAAAGGTTGGTACAAGGGCAAACGTTACTTAAACACGCAATCTGTACTATTTATAAAAATCTACAGGGTTCACTGAAAATGAACAAACCGGCCTACATTGTCCAATGGGAGGAGGATCTGGGAGTATCCTTCAGTACAGCTGATATCGACCAAATACATCTAAGATCTCATGGATTCTCTAGATGCGTAAAAATTCAAGAACATTCATACAAAACGATGGTCAGATGGTATAATGATCCTAGCAAACTCCACAAAATGGGTTTGTCAAATACAAATGTATGCTGGCGTTGTTCTCAGGGAAAAGGTACACTTGGACACATATTTTGGTCTTGCCCGCTAATCTCCACTTATTGGTCTCATATTGAAACAGAAATAAACCGAATATGTGGTTCCTCCCTCCAGCTTACTTCGATCTCAGTACTATTGTGGCTACCCTCTAAAGGATGGTCCTCTAAACCGTTTGATCTCCCCACATAGCTTGTCCAAGCAGCCAGATCTCTTATCCCATTGCGATGGCTTAACCCAGATCCTCCCTCCCTTGCCCAATGGAAGATGAAAGTCGACCAACTATACCTCATGGAGGAACTTAGTAGCTGGGCTAACCGGTCTCACTCTAAGTTCTTGCAACTATGGAGCCCATGGAAGAATTATAGGAATACCTAGACCTGATGTATGTTTCTAGGTTCTACCCTCTTACACACCTCTATCCTCTTACATACTTACACATATATTTGTACGCGCCTCATTAAAACCAAATCAACGAGGATAGCCTCTCGCTCAGCTGCGTCATGATATCGTAGCAATTTTGGAAGCAACAATGTAGTGACCCTAGCCGTACTTAGTTTGTGTATTTGGGCCATACACTGTTGTGGGCCAGTCTTGACATTGGATATTCCTACACTGAATGTGTAGTAAATCTTCACTGATCACACACCATATTCCACCAGTTGTGGAAAACTGTCCTGGGAGTGACTTGTGATATGAGTGCCGTTAGGAGGATGTTCATCGCCTCCATTCGTTCTGTATGGTTATGTTTAGATTACCGTATCCTATCAAAGCCAGCTTGAAGAAATATAAAACTGTGTGCATTAACGACGTTGCTCCAAGACCTTGCAAGGTCAAACGAATAAAATAGATACTACCCTTGTCGTTATGTGCGCCCCCAATAGGTACACTTTGGTGGGATTTTTGCAATATATGTCTGATTTCTCTATATCTGCAATTTATGAAAAAGTATGTATTTTGTAATACCTGTAACATTACAAATGATGCTTATTTTCTCATTGTGAAAATCAATAAAACAGATATTTGTTAAAAAAAACAACTAAGTAATAGAGGAGGAGGGCATTGGTAACAGAGGTGACCAAGAATCCAATGGTTACTCTGCGTGAGCTCCTCCTGTGTGCACAACATACTTCCAACACTAATCTCCATAAAAACAGATGCTCTATTGGTCTGTTTTATTCACCACTTTTGTTGCTGTGGATGGTAATTTCAATATGCACAAGTGTATAAACTGGAGCTGACAGTAAGGTCTGAAGGATGGCTCTGATGGAAAGGGAAGATTTTGGAAAAGTTCATTTATTTCAGTAATTCAATTGAAAAAGTAAAACTCATATTATAGATTTATTACACACAGTGATCTTTTTCGAGCGTTTATTTCTTTTAATGCTGATGATTATGGTTTACAGCTAAAGAAAACCCAAAAGTCAGTGTCTCAGAGAATTAGAATATTGTGAAAAAGTTAAATATTGTAGATTCATTGAGTCACACTCTAATCATCTAATCAACACAAAACACTTCCAAAGGTTTCCCAAGCTTGGTACCTCAGTCTGGTTTAGTAGGAAACACACTCATGGGGAAGACTGATGACTTCTGGAGTCATTGTCAACCTCCACAAGGGCAATCCACAAAAGGCAATTGCTTAAGAAGCAGGCTGCTCACAGAGTGCTGTATCCAAGCATACAGGGAGTGCAGAATTATTAGGCAAGTTGTATTTTTGAGGATTAATTTTATTATTGAACAACAACCATGTTCTCAATGAACCCAAAAAACTCATTAATATCAAAGCTGAATATTTTTGGAAGTAGTTTTTAGTTTGTTTTTAGTTTTAGCTATTTTAGGGGGATATCTGTGTGTGCAGGTGACTATTACTGTGCATAATTATTAGGCAACTTGACAAAAAACAAATATATACCCATTTCAATTATTTATTTTTACCAGTGAAACCAATATAACATCTCAACATTCACAAATATACATTTCTGACATTCAAAAACAAAACAAAAACAAATCAGTGACCAATATAGCCACCTTTCTTTGCAAGGACACTCAAAAGCCTGCCATCCATGGATTCTGTCAGTGTTTTGATCTGTTCACCATCAACATTGCGTGCAGCAGCAACCACAGCCTCCCAGACACTGTTCAGAGAGGTGTACTGTTTTCCCTCCTTGTAAATCTCACATTTGATGATGGACCACAGGTTCTCAATGGGGTTCAGATCAGGTGAACAAGGAGGCCATGTCATTAGATTTTCTTCTTTTATACCCTTTCTTGCCAGCCACGCTGTGGAGTACTTGGACGCGTGTGATGGAGCATTGTCCTGCATGAAAATCATGTTTTTCTTGAAGGATGCAGACTTCTTCCTGTACCACTGCTTGAAGAAGGTGTCTTCCAGAAACTGGCAGTAGGACTGGGAGTTGAGCTTGACTCCATCCTCAACCCGAAAAGGCCCCACAAGCTCATCTTTGATGATACCAGCCCAAACCAGTACTCCACCTCCACCTTGCTGGCGTCTGAGTCGGACTGGAGCTCTCTGCCCTTTACCAATCCAGCCACGGGCCCATCCATCTGGCCCATCAAGACTCACTCTCATTTCATCAGTCCATAAAACCTTAGAAAAATCAGTCTTGAGATATTTCTTGGCCCAGTCTTGACGTTTCAGCTTGTGTGTCTTGTTCAGTGGTGGTCGTCTTTCAGCCTTTCTTACCTTGGCCATGTCTCTGAGTATTGCACACCTTGTGCTTTTGGGCACTCCAGTGATGTTGCAGCTCTGAAATATGGCCAAACTGGTGGCAAGTGGCATCTTGGCAGCTGCACGCTTGACTTTTCTCAGTTCATGGGCAGTTATTTTGCGCCTTGGTTTTTCCACACGCTTCTTGCGACCCTGTTGACTATTTTGAATGAAACGCTTGATTGTTCGATGATCACGCTTCAGAAGCTTTGCAATTTTAAGAGTGCTGCATCCCTCTGCAAGATATCTCACTATTTTTGACTTTTCTGAGCCTGTCAAGTCCTTCTTTTGACCCATTTTGCCAAAGGAAAGGAAGTTGCCTAATAATTATGCACACCTGATATAGGGTGTTGATGTCATTAGACCACACCCCTTCTCATTACAGAGATGCACATCACCTAATATGCTTAATTGGTAGTAGGCTTTCGAGCCTATACAGCTTGGAGTAAGACAACATGCATAAAGAGGATGATGTGGTCAAAATACTCATTTGCCTAATAATTCTGCACTCCCTGTATTAATGGGAAATTAAGTGGAAGGAAAAGTGTGGTAGAAAAAGGTGCACAAGCAATAGCCCTCAATTCTAATAGTCATGTCTGGAGGAAACTAGGCACTGCTGATGATCTGCCCAATACCATCCCTACATTAAAGAATGGTGATGGCAGCATCATATTGTAGGGGTGTTTTTCAGCAGCTGACACAGGTAGACCAGTCATGGTTGAGGTAAAGCTGAACTGAGCAAAGTCCAGAGATATTTTTAATAGAAAAGAGGACCTGGATCTCAGCCTTGAATTCATGGTTCACCTTCCAACAAGATAATTACCCTAAGCACACATCCAAGACAACACAGGAGCAGCTTAGGGGAAAATTTCGAAATTTCTTTGAGTGGCCTAGCCAGAACCCTGAACCTAATTGAACATTTCTGGAGAGACCTGAAAATGGCGGTCCACCGACATCCCCATCCAATCTCACAGAGCTTGAAAGAATCTGTAGAGAAGAACGGCAGAAAATCCCCAAATCCTGGTGTGCAAACCTTTTGGCATCATACCAAAGAAGACTGTAGGCTGTAATTGCTGCCAAAGGGGCTTCAACTACGTCCTGAGTAAAGGGTCTGAATACTTATATCAATGCAAGATTTTAGCTTTTCCTTTTCAATAAATTAGCTAAGATTTCTAACATTCTGTTTTCACTTTGTCATTATGGGGTATGGAGTGCAGAATGACGGGGAACAACTTGATTTCTTTTTAATTTTAGCACAAGGCCACAGCATAATGAAAAAAAAATAAAAAAATTAAGAATCTGAAGACTTCCTGAAAGCATTGTATGTGTTGCAGCCACAGTACTGATCATGCGGGCATAGTGGCAGTGTCTAAACGATCAGTGTTGTAATAGCGTGACTCTAGTTTTCTGGGAACATCTGCTTATACAGTTCTGCTTATACCACAGGTCCTCAAAGGGTATATTTAAACAACAGAAGGCATTCTTAGGCAGCAGGTCTTAAAATAAAGACACACACCTGCAACAGTTCTTACGTTGCACCTGTGCGAGTTCTTCTAAGTTTAGCAAAACCTGCTCTGTGTGTAAAAAATTTAGCAAATTCAGAACATTAAAATATCTCCCACAGTAGCACATGAAAATAGATTCTCTCCTATGTGAGTTCTCTGATGTTCAAGAAGAACCGTTTTCCGACCAAAACATTTCCCACATTCTAAACATGAAAATGGCTTCTCCCCTGTGTGGATTCTTCGATGTTTCACAAGATTTATTTTCAGACTAAATGATTTCTCACATTCAGAACATGAAAATAGTTTCTATCCCTTGTGAGTTCTTTGATGTTCAAAAAGATCCGGTTAATAGCCGAAACATTTCCCACATTCTGAACATGAAAATGGCTTCTTCTTGGAGTGAGTTCTTTGATGAGTAACAAGAGTTGATTTCTGACCAAAACATTTCCTACAATCAGGACATGAAAATGGTTTCTCCCCTGTATGAGTTCTCTGATGAGTAACAAGACACGATTTCAGACTAAAACATTTCCCACAATCGGGACATGAATATGGCTTATCTCCTATGTGAATTCTCTTATGCATAACAAGAACAGATCTTTTGCCAAAACATTTCCCACATTCTGAACATAAAAATGGCTTCTCCCCTGTGTGAGTTCTTAAATGTTCCACAAGATTTGATTTTTTGCTAAAACATTTCCCACATTCTAAACATGGAAATGGCTTCTCTCCTGTGTGAGTTCTTAGATGTTCCACAACATGTGATTTCTTTGCAAAACATTTCCCACATTCCGGACATGAAAATGGCTTCTCCCCTGTGTGAAATATCATTTGATGTTCAACAAGACCACATTTCCGACTAAAGTGTTTCCCACATTCCGAACATGAAAATGGCTTCTCCCCTGTGTGAATTCTTCGATGTTTCACAAGGCTTGAATTCAGACCAAAACATTTCCCGCATTCTGAACATGAAAATGGCTTCTCCCGTGTGTGAATTCTTTGACCCTCCATAAGTTTTGATTTCTGACTAAAATACTTTTCACATTCTGAACCTGAAAGTGGTCTTTTATCTTTGTCAATTATTTCATGCACAGATTGTTTAGACTGATTCTGTGATTGACTCAGTGATTGATTGGACAAAAGATACTTGTGACCAACGGTACTGGTGGATAGATCTCCACTTTGAAGGTCTAAGGGTACATTAGCATTTATTGAATTAGCTTGTGTGACATTGTTATCTTCTACTTCTTCAGATAAAAGGAGATGTTCATGGGAGTCTCTCGTCTCATCCTCACCTGGAAAAATAAATATTTTTTTATTTTCTCAAAGTATAGTATCTATATAACGGATATGAATGGAGGCAAATGCAGCATGAACATATATGTGAAATAAATATATAGACACATGTTATGAGTTAGGTTTTAACCAGGTTAATCAAAGTCATATCAAACATCCATGGACAGATAATTCCTGACAAAGAGTTCAAGATAAAAGTCTTAAAGGGGTTAAGTCTAAGCTTCGTTCGGCGGAGAAAGCTGCTGCCAGACAGTTCTAAAGGTGGCTTATCTCCCAGGTAAATATATCTATTGGGAGAAAATGGGACATTTCCGGGGGGGAGTCGGGAACTCCCCACAGACATTAGTGTGCCAGCCGAACCCACGGTTTTTGACAGGTTCATCTGACAAAAGTATAATGTATATGGCCAGCTTAAGAAAAGCCTATAGGAATGAAATCATGGTGTTCAGTTGACAAGGAGGAGTTAATGAATGGTTGCCTCTGACATCAGATTGAGGGTTTTCAATATTCATGTGTAAATAGGTGTAGTAACAATTTAATCCAGAATAATCTCTAATCCCTTTAAATTAGGAGATGCAAATGGATCCAGCCAAGGCACTTTAAGGCACCTAGGACCAGACAAAAATTAACAATCCTCCCGCTTTCACCTCCTTCCGAGTGGGCCATGCCACTGAAATAGATCTGTCCCTCCATGCATGAAATAGCTTGCTTATTGGCCAGGCCTCTCTCACTCTGACTGTGGAGTGCGGGCATGCTACCTCCAGTTTTTAAAGGGCTAGTACATGCATACCCTAATCTTTACCAGTCAATGGCTGGCCATTGTGGGTAACTTTAGTCACCTTCTGCTGTCAGTAAGTGCCTCAGTAATAGAGTCTAGTCTGCTATGTATGCTGTTATACGTTTGTCTGCCCGTGTACTGACTTCTGTCTGTTTCCCAGATTTGACCTTTTGCTACCAGGCCTCTCTCTAATCTCCATAGTGACCCTCAGCTGCCCATCCTGACTTTGGACTGTTTATTGGAATGCACATACTCTGCCTGCCCTGACCTCGGCCTATTACCGACCATGGTTTTGCCTGATCCCTCGGTGCTCAGCACTGGTGTCTCTTGACCTCTGTGGGTCAACAGTCACTGAACAGGGACTACTTCAGGAGATAGTGGCCTGGTGGTTCCCGTGCTCCAAAGTCCAAACCCTGTATATTGTAAAAGAGTGAATATCAGAGGGGCCATTTACTGTAGATAACTTGAGTAGTAACCCTAAACCAAACTGTTTTTAGACCACAGAGATCCACATCTGCTGCTTAACAGTTTGCCATGGATCCTACTGGCCAATCTAAGATCAGACTGCCTAAAATATCTAAGGAGTTGACTAGTCAATATGGATGCCAAGAGCAGCTTCTGCAGTATCTCAATTCTATCTTAGCCCACTTAGACTACTGCAGCTCCTGTGCTGCTACCTTCAGCCATTGTGTCTGCATAACCACCTCCACCAGTTTGCTTCCAGCCTGCACCTTTCACTACCCTCACACCTCAAAGGTGATCCCAAGTTATGTTGTGCGTTCTTGAGCCAGTGTACTATTCACTTTGAGTTGCAGGCTCATAAATTTTCTATAGACTGGTCCAATGTAACATTCCTGGTTTGCCTCATCTCTGGAGAAGCCCTTGCCTACCCTATCCCCTTCTGTAAGCAAAGTGGCCAACTAATCAATAATCTTTGGGACTTTTGACCACCTTCCACAAGGTCTTCGAGGAGCCTGTCGTGCCACCTCTGTGGCCTCTTCACTCCCGCACCTCTGTCAGGGCAGCTTCACTCTGGAACAGTATGCCATACAGTTCTGCATCCTTGGTTCTGAACTGCTGCTTTCTGGAGAGGTTTGTCAGGGCATAATATGGATTAATTGGCAGGTGAAGAGGCACTCTCTACCATAGATAATGTAATTATCCTGGCTGCTTGAATCAATCTCTGCTTCAAAGAGCGCCTCAAGGTGTCTTCATGTGAAAGCAGAGTTCCTCAGCTGGCATCTTCTTTTCAAAGGCCTATGCTACCTTCTTCGTCTCCTCCTCCGAAACCCAAGCAATTGGACAAAGTCAACTGTCCAAAGAGGATCATCTGCATAGGTGCATCAGTGACTATTGCAAATAACCTGTTCCCTCCTCATGGGAAATTCCAGTGCCTAGAGTTGATTGGATGGACAACCCTGGGCAAAGTCAAGTTCTCTCTGCAGCTGATACTCCCTGTGTCTTTACCTTGCAGGCCTTCCTGGACTCCTGCATCAGGCCTTGGTAGCCCAATACCATATCCCTTCCAAGTAGTTGGAGAGGCCTTTGGTAGCACATCTATCAATGGGATGACACTTATGGAATCCATGAAATGTCAGCGTGCCCATCGATCTCCAAGTGAGAGTCTTGCTCACAGAAAAGATCCTATGTCCTGCCTGTTTCTACTAGTATCCTCCTTCTGTGATTTTGCACTGGGGATGACTGTCGTTTCCGCTGCTTGGCTTCTGTGCGACCACCCTGGGCTCCAGAGGCTCCCCAGAATCTACTGGGCCATGCTTCATTCCAGCTACGTGTATATTTTTGATAAAACGGAAGGTAGTCACCACACAGAGCCTATGACTGATTGGGCTCAGGTCTGGCACCATGCCTCCTAGTGGCCAAGACTATCCATTATTTTTATTGGAGACTCAGGCTATGTTGGACTACATAACAAAAAACACTTGGAGAAAGGTTTAATTAGGAAATCTTTCTCCCCAGCTGAGGCTGGATTTCTTTTTATGAAGAAAAAGGATGGTTCTCTGCGGTCCTGCATTGATTATCAGGGATTGAACAAAATTAGAAGAACACATGTGAAGAATAAATGTCCCCTGCCTCTGGTCCCTTGGCTTTTTGATAGGATTCATAGATCCAGAATCTTCCCAAAGTTGGAACTCCGTGGGGCCTATAATTTGATTTGAATACGTGTGGGTGACTAATGGTAGATGGCATTCAACACTCCGGAAAAGCACTATGAGTATTTAGTCATGCCGTTTGGCCTCTGTAACACTCCTGCAGCATTCCAAAATGTCATCAATGACGTCTTTCGGGACATTCTCTATGATCGTGTGATGCACCAATATTTTTTAGCATTGTCCAGTTGTTTCTAGGCAGTTATTGTAATACTGAGGAGGAGGGGAGGGGCTGTGGCCACTGCGTCACCAATGTATATAATTAACCCCTGAATAAAATGTGGGCGGCGGGTGCTGGCCGTATCACACAGCCGACACCCAGCCTCAACGACGGGGCAATGCGATTTGCCAAAACATGTTAATTAACCGCTCAGGTGCCACACCTGAGGGGTTAATTGACAGGGTTCATGGGATCGCTGTGCCCTGTCATGTGGCCGCCTCTATAACCATGTACAAAAAATAAGTATACAATCAGAAAATAAACTGATAACACCTCCATGTGAGCTGTGATTAATGCCGAGGAGACGAGTGATGATCTCCTTGGCAGAGGACATTGAGATTATCACCCACATCTCTCCAGGGAGATTAAATATGGACTTGACATAATTAAAACATAACTCATAACAATGATGATGAGGACGAGGTTTCTCTGAACTTTGTATTAGTTTTGCCATTAACAAAGGAATTTACAGTCAACAAGATTTATATATATAAAAAAAGGGCTCTAACCTTTCACAGACACTAATACGGGGTCTTCGAGTCCACTTGTCATTTCACCAGAAATTTCCTGCAAAGATCCAACATTAAAGACATGAAGAAAACAGAAAAAGAAACCTGAGTTTCTCTTATATCCAGGTGAAGGTTAGAAACCCCTAGAAGACATGAACCAATCTGCCCTAAAGGAGAAGGATCTCCTCAAGTGTCGGTCAGACAGGATCAACATTCAGACAAGTGTTTTAAACATCAGCAGAAAGGTTTCTGACATTTCTCTTCATGAATTGATCTGATCCTATCCTGGAGGGGGCGCTGTGCTCATCACCTCCGGTTCTTACATTATTCAATAATGTCACAGCTTTTACAGTGAAGAAGCCTTTTATCAGCGCTGGAGACTGAACCTTCTTACCTTCATATATTTGTACAGTTTTATCAGGTCTCTCCTTAGATATCTCCTCCCAAGACTAAATAAAAATTCCCTCATAACTGAGGGTCTCAGGCCTCTTATCAGTTTTGTTGATCTTTGGACTTTTTTTCACGATTTGGTGCTTAAAGGGGTTTTCTCATCTGAGATATTGGCGGCATAACGCTAGGCTATACCACCAATGTCAGACAGGTGCGGGTCTAGGAGGTGTGACCCAAGTCTATCTCTAGAACGGAGCTCCAAAAGTGAACAGGAGTGGACCTGTATGTGCGCCCGGCCTGCTTATAATTTATATGGTAGCGCCAAAAATAGCCACTGGCTTGGCTATTTATGGCACTTCAATACAAGTGAATGAAGCGGTGGCCGCGCTTGCGCAGTTGTCACCGCCAGATCTCTGAGAAGTTCTGACAGACGTTCTTCGGTACCTCTTGCACGATGTTCTTTTGTTTTGGTTTTGTTTTGTCATCTCTTCTCCCTCTCCCAGCTATCATCGATTAGCATTGATCGCCTCCCTTTATACTCCCTCCCATACTGCTTCACTTTGCAGTTTATACTACTTCCTGGATTGTGCTCACTGCTAGATGCTGCAACTGCTGGTTCCTCAGATAAGTCTATTCCTTTATTTGTGTTTTCCTGTTGGCTTGATTCTAGGTGACCCTGACTCCCTCCGTATTGAGTGCAGGGAGCCGGTGGTCGTGTCCCCTCACTATTATAGGGTTTTCAGGTGTCCCTCAGTCTAGGTACGGGGGCATGCCATTTTCTATCATGAAGATCTTTGCATGGGCTGAGCAGTCAGGGAGAGCTCTAGGGCTTTTATAGGGCTCACCAATATGTTCCATAGTTTGGGATCAAGTCAGTCGGATCTTTATTTGTGACTTCTAGTTTTCTGCAACACCATCCGTGACAGCAGTGCTCTCTACATTCATTTCTACGGGACTCCCTAAGATAGCCGAGCGCGCACTTGGCTATTTACAGCGCACCGATACAAATTAATTGAGGGCGGTTGCGCATGCGCAGAGTGTTCTCCTTCACTTTGGGAGCTCCGTTCTAGAGTGATGTGCCACCAATGTCTCAGGTAAGATAATCCCTTTAAAACTGGAGATAGCCAAGTGCTGCACTTACTTCTCTTTGGTAGTGATGAGCAGCAGGGGTCATATTCGAATTCATGATATTTGGTTTCTCCTCTGGACAGTCCTGGGAATACGGAGGACTGGGACATCTCTCTGGTGGATTTCTCTGACTGGATCCATCTATAGGAAATACACACAGTGACTGAATACATTGTCTATATGTGATGATCAGATGATGGGGGAATCTGACCCTCAGAACTGTTCTCTCCTCTACAATCATGTAAGGTCTCCTCTTACCCGGTGATGTGAGGGGCTGGTGGTTCTCCATCATGATGTCCTTGTACAGATCCTTGTGTTCTTCTATATACTCCCACTCCTCCATGGAGAAATAGACAGCGACATCCTGACACCTTATAGGAACCTGACAACACAAGGACACAGTCATTACCAGACCCCTCCCTTGGCGTTATTGTATAATGTCCCAGCATTCCCAGCAGCGCTCACCTCTCCGCTCAGCAGCTCAGTGATCCTGGTGGTAAGTTCTAGGATCTTCTGCTCATGTATCAGGGAATGAGGTGGAGGCTCGGTGATGGGGCTCTGGGTCCTGCTCCATCCTCCTGACACACAGGGTGTCACACACTCACCAGACGACTTCTTCACTACCTTGTAATCCTGTGTATGGGGAGACGCCGATCACTACAGAGATTCTAAGAATCCTTCACCTTTCTAGTCATTTCCCTGGTTTATTACTAGAGATAAGAGTGATGTTATGTGAAACTCTCACCTCTCCAGTTATCAAGGAAATGATCTCCAGGGTGAGGTCTAATATCCTTGCAGCTATGTGGTTTCTGTCCTTCTCCATCCTTGGTGGATCATCAATGGAAAGGACCATTGTCTTTTAAAAGAAAACTAGAGAACCTGAGGGAAACATTGAGGATTGAGAGCAAAATTGTGTTTAGAAGAACATCTTACATGAAGTAAAGTGAGTAATCAGTAAATCTGATCGGTGGAGGTTCAACCGCTCGGATCGCCACGAATCCACGATCTCCACGAATCACAAGAATACGGTGTAAGAGTGTATAGAGCGGTGGTGACACATTTATGCTTCTGCTCCAATCAACTCCATGGGACTGCCGGAGATCGCCGAGCTCTGTATTCAGCTTCTCTTTGTCAGTCCCATAGAGTTGAATGGTGTGACCACCGGTTCATACATTCTGGCACCTCATACTTGTGATTGGTGGGGATCCCAGTGGTCAGACCCCACCAATCAGATACTTATCTTCTGTCCTATGTGTAGGGAATACATTCCTATGATAAGACAACTCCATTAAGGATTACTGATAGCACACTATACATTGCATCTTTCATATGAATGTTTGTCGGCAGTGCATCGTCCTGTGTAAAGAGGTGGAAATGAACAGCTGCATGAATGATCGTAAGGACTGAATGATCGCTCAAGTGGCCATTTATTGTAATTATCTGCCTGTGTAAACGGTCTTCAAGGCCACATTCACTATTTTTGAACCAATTGAGGTCAATGAGGCTAATCACAGGGCTATTTTTTAGTGGCCAGTCAACAGCGGACATCAAAAGATAGGACATGTTGCGGCCAGACAGACCGCACTGATGAGCAATGGGACTGTTTTTAACAGATGAATAGAAAGGAGTGCATCCGTTTGACAGCCATTAAAAACAGGTACACCAAATGCCATTCAGGGCTTACAATAAAAAATAAAAATAAATACTCCCCTTATCCACTTGCACCCGCAGGGACACTCTCCTCCTCAGGCTTTAGGACCTGACTCCATCATTCATCATCCATCTATTAACACTACTGGAGATGGGGGGGGGGGGCACAATTTATACTGGGGGCACAATGGGACACAAATATATATAAGGGGCCATTATTTATTAAGGGGTACTATGTGGGAAACTAATACTGGGGGTCACTAAGGCGCCATTATTTATACTTGGGGACACTATTGGGGCCTTTTAATATTGGGGGGGGGGGGGCATAAAATAAGTCCCTTCAGGGGCTAGGATGCAAAAAAAAAAAAGGCCAAAAAATATCATCAGTGTTTAACCCCTTCAGGACCCTGCCATTTTTCACTTTAAGGACCAGGCCATTTTTTGCAAATCTGACCAGTGTCACTTTATGTGGTGATAACTTTAAAACGCTTTTACGTATCCAGGCCATTCTGAGATTGTTTTCTCGTCACATATTGTACTTCATGACACTGGTAAAATGGAGTAAAAATAAATAAATAATTTTATTTATAAAAAAAATGCCAAGTTTACCCAAAATTTTGAAAAGTTAGCAAATATCAATTTCTCTACTTTTATAATACATAGTAATACCTCCAAAAATTGTTATTACTTTACATTCCCCATATGTCTACTTCATGTTTGGATCATTTTGTGAATGTCATTTTATTTTTTGGGGACGTTAGAAGGCTTAGAAATTTAGAAGAAAATGTCTAAAACCCACTTTTTAAGGACCAGTTCAGGTCTCAAGTCACTTTGTGAGGCTTACATAATAGAAACCACCCAAAAATTACCCCATTTTACAAACTACACCCCTCAAGGTATTCAAAACTGATTTTACAAACTTTGTTAACCCTTTAGGTGTTCCACAAGAATTAATGGAAAATAGAGATAAAATTTCACTTGTTTGGCAGATTTTCCATTTGAATCAATTTTTTCCAGTTACAAAGCAAGGGTTAACGGCCAAACAAAACTCAATATTTATGGCCCTGATTCTGTAGTTTACAGAAACACCCCATATGTGGTCGTAAACTGCTGTACGGGCAAACGGCAGGGCGCAGAAGGAAAGGAATGCCATATAATTTTTGGAAAGCAGATTTTACTGGGATAATTGTAAGCTGCCATGTCCCATTTGAAGCCCCCCTGATGCACCCCTAGAGTAGAAACTCCAAAAAAGTGACCCCATTTTAGAAACTACACCCCTCAAGGTATTCAAAACTGATTTTACAAACTTTGTTAACCCTTTAGGTGTTCCATAAGAATTAACTGCTGTACGGGCACACGGCATTGCACAGAAGGAAAGGAACGCCATACGGTTTTTGGAAGGCAGATTTTGCTGGACATTTTTTTTGACACCATGTCTCATTTGAAGCCCCCCTGATGCACCTCTAGAGTAAAAACTCGAAAAAAGTGACCCCATTTTGGAAACTACGGGATAAGGTGGCAGTTTTGTTGGTACTAGTTTAGGGTACATATGATTTTTGGTTCCTCTATATTACACTTTTTGTGAGGCAAGGTAACAAGAAATAGCTGTTTTGGCACCATCTTTATTTTTTATTATTTACAACATTCATCTGACAGGTTAGATCATGTGGTATTTTTATAGAGCAGGTTGTCACGGACGCGACAATACCAAATATGACTACTTTTTTTGGATGTTTATTTCAGTTTTACATAACAAAGCATTTTTAGGGAAGACATCCGAATGGATCATCGCCGTCACGGGGACGTCCGATCCTCCCCAGGTTATCTATTGTCACCAAAGCGGCAGCAGGCCCTCGCCCATGTTTTAGATGGTCAGATCAGCAGGCCCTTGCTCCAAATGTTTTTAAGGGTCACCAGCAGGCCATCAATAATAATTTTTCAAGGCTGTGTATGATGCCCTCCTTTATGTGTAATAAAGGGTGTATTGTAGTGCCGGTTCCTTGTAATTCTTGGCAGCCCTTTCACTTAGTGCATTGGCTTTATGAGTGTAGGAGTCCCACTACCTGAACAATTGTACCACAATGTGAATGAGGCCCTCCTTTATGTGATATACAGGTTGTGTCGGATTGCCTCTTCCTTGTAATTTTTGGCAGCACTTGCACTTTATATACAAGTAAATATACAGGAAAGAATGTTTCCTAACAATTTTTCCTCTAAAATCGATTTTTTTCTTCGGTTTTGTGCGTATTATTGTCAGTCTGTAAAAGTGGTGTACTACTCGGACAACATCGCTCCCAGTAGAGACCTGCGAGTACAAGATGCATCCAGACCTCCTCCCCATGCTGTTCCCGAACCATTTCAGTGGTGTTCCATCAATTTCTGACCTTTTCCTGTGAACCAGGCACCCTCCCCTCTTCAGAGCAGGGGGCGCCTGGTTTAATGCTCGGGTTCTCCCATTGACTTCCATTGTGCTCGGTCAACACTATATATCACCTATAGAACCGCTCCATTCTAATAAACCCAGAACCAAGACCAATAACTGACCTGCAGATCTCACCTCCTGGGGCTGCAGGACCTGCGATGACGTCACAGTCATGTGATCAGGTACATGAGATGGAGGTAATGTTTAGTGGCTGTAGGACCTTGGATGATGTCATACTGGTCACATGACAGGAATTGATAAAATGTGAAAAGCCTTTACTGCTTTACTCCTCCCCTTATGTGACTGATCACATGACCATGACATCATCAAAGGTCCTGCAGTCATTAGAGTATAATGTCTGCAGATAGGTAATGCCTAGAATGTATGGGTTCATGAGAGGTTTAGGTCACGTGTGAATCTGAGATTAGTGGTGGTGAAAATTAGTTCTGTTTTTTTTGTTTTTTTGGGGGGGGGGATAGAGATAAGTTAGGATAGTCTCTTCCATCATACAGCAGAGACCAGAGGGAAATGGGTAAAACCGTTCCCAGTGGTCCCCCCCCCCCTCACACAGACCGCTCCCCATAGTTCGCCCTCTCTCACACAGACCGCTCCCCATGGTTCCCCCCCCCCTCACACAGACCGCTCCCCATGGTTCCCTTCTCTCATAAAGACCGCTCCCCATAGTTCGCCCTCTCTCACACAGACCGCTCCCCATGGTTCCCCCTCTCTCACGGACCGTTCCCCATGGTTCCCCCTCTCTCACACAGACCGCTCCCCATGGTTCCCCCTCTCTCACACAGACCGTTCCCCATGTTTCCCCCTCTCTCACACAGACCGCTCCTCATGGTTCCCCCTCTCTCACACAGACCGCTCCCCATGGTTCCCCCTCTCTCACACAGACCGTTCCCCATTGCTCCCCCTCTCTCACACAGACCGTTCCCCATGGTTCCCCCTCTCTCACACAGACCGTTCCCCATGTTTCCCCCTCTCTCACACAGACTGCTCCCCATGGTTCCCCCTCTCTCACACAGACCGTTCCCCATTGCTCCCCCTCTCTCACACAGACCGCTCCCCATGGTTCCCCCTCTCTCACACAGACCGCTCCCCATTGCTCCCCCTCTCTCACACAGACCGCTCCCCATGGTTCCCCCTCTCTCACACAGACCGCTCCCCATGGTTCCCCCTCTCTCACACAGACTGCTCCTCATGGTTCCCCCTCTCTCACACAGACCGCTCCCCATGGTTCCCCCTCTCTCACACAGACCGCTCCCCATGGTTCCCTCTCTCTCACACAGACCGTTCCCCATGTTTCCCCCTCTCTCACACAGACTGCTCCCCATGGTTCCCCCTCTCTCACACAGACCGTTCCCCATTGCTCCCCCTCTCTCACACAGACCGTTCCCCATGGTTCCCCCTCTCTCACACAGACCGTTCCCCATGTTTCCCCCTCTCTCACATAGACTGCTCCCCATGGTTCCCCCTCTCTCACACAGACCGTTCCCCATTGCTCCCCCTCTCTCACACAGACCGCTCCCCATGGTTCCCCCTCTCTCACACAGACCGCTCCCCATTGCTCCCCCTCTCTCACACAGACCGCTCCCCATGGTTCCCCCTCTCTCACACAGACCGCTCCCCATGGTTCCCCCTCTCTCACACAGTCCGCTCCCATGGTTCCCCCTCTCTCACACAGACCGTTCCCCATGGTTCCCCCCTCTCACACAGACAGCTCCCCATGGTTCCCCCCCTCTCACACAAATCGCTCCCCATGGTTCCCCCTCCCTCACACAGACCGCAACCCGCTGTTCCCCCTCTCTCACACAGACCGAGCTCCACGGTTCCCCTCTCTATCACACAGAACGTTTCCCATGGTTCCCCCTCTCTCACGAAGACCGCTCCCCATGGTTCCCCCTCTCTTTTACACAGACTGCTCCCCATGGTTCCCCCTCTCTCACACAGACCGCTCCCCATGGTTCCCCCTCTCTCACACAGACCGCTCCCCATGGTTCCCCCTCACACAGACCGCAACCCGCTGTTCCCCCTCTCTCACACAGACCGAGCCCCACGGTTCCCCTCTCTATCGCACAGAACGTTTCCCATGGTTCCCCCTCTCTCACGAAGGCCGCTCCCCATGGTTCCCCCTCTCTTTTACACAGACTGCTCCCCATGGTTCCCCCTCTCTTTTACACTGACCTCACCCCATGGTTCCCCTCTCTCACACAGACCTCACCCCATGGGTCCACCTCTCTCACACAGACTGCTTAAGAATTCTATGGTGTTGTCACGAGGGTGTCAAGAGCCACGCCTGACTCCGTTATACCCGGGGTCAGGAAGTCGCAGTGGGTGGCTGCGTGCTCTATGTAGAAAGATAGGGCTGTTTCTTTATGGTAGCTTTCTGGGTTTGCCTTGCAACCCTTTTTGGCTCACTCAGGGATCCGTAGCTCCTTCTCCTCAGCTGTTCCTTGTCCAGCACTCCCAACCTCCTTATATTCCCCTTTCCCACTTCTCTGGTTGCCAGATATAGAGCTTCCTGGACTTCTATACTGACCCACTGGAGCTGTGTTCCCTGGTTGTTGTTCCAGAGCGTTACCCTCCAGATCCCTGTTGGGCCTTGGTGGTCTGCTGTGGTCGCACTCCTGGGTGTATGTGTTTGTCTGTATTGTCTGTCCTCTCCTTGGTGTTTTCCTTTTAGTGTCAGTGGTGCGGACTAGTGATCCCACCGCCCCGTTCACTACATAGGGCTCATCTTAGTGAAAGCCAGGGTTTAGGCACGTGATCGGCGTACGGGTGAGGAACCCGTCTAGGGACGTCAGGGCAGTCAGGTGCCAGCCGCAAGGTGAGTCAGGGGTCACCACCTTTCCCTCTCCCTTGGACAGGGCCTTCCCATTTCCCTCCCTTTGCGTGACGCCGGTCATTACATTATATCTGGCCCTTATTTTGTGTAGGTAAAAAAAAATATATATATACTTTTTCTTTCTACCTACTTAGAATCCAGTATGGATCCAATTGCTGCTTTGTCAAAGCAACTTCAAGGCCTGTCTTTGGAGGTGGTAGGATTGAAGGCGTCGGTCCTCCAGCGACAGCAGCGATTGCAACAGACCGCAAGCCCAGCGGTTGCTACAGGTAACCAGGTTGTTGCAGAACCCAAGGTTGCTCTTCCTGACATATTTTCTGGGGGAAGGGACAAATTTGTGACATTTCGTGAGGCCTGTAAATTATATTTTAAGCTGCGCCCTTACTCCTCTGGTAATGAAGAACAGCGGGTGGGGGTTGTTATTTCCCTGCTGCAGGGGGACCCGCAGTCCTGGGCATTCTCTTTACCCACTGATTCCCAGGCTCTCCGGTCAGTGGATGAATTTTTTAGGGCCTTGGGTCTCATATATGATGACCCTGACCGAGTCGCACTGGCTGAATCAAAATTACGGAGACTCCTACAGGGAGAGCGGCCAGTAGAGGAGTATTGCTCAGAGTTCCGTAGGTGGGCTACGGATACCCAGTGGAACGACCCGGCTCTCAGGAGTCAGTTCTGCTCTGGGTTATCCGAAAGGATTAAGGATGCGCTTGCGCTATATGAGACTCCCTTTTCCCTTGATGCGGTTATGTCCCTTTCTATCCGAATAGATAGATAGATGTTTTAGGGACAGATTGAAAAATCCGGAGCAATTGGTAACCCCTCCCAAGCAGCAGTTAGTCTGTACGGACTTAGACGAGCATATGCAGCTGGGAGGAACTACTCGTCAGGTCCATCCTCCTGAGGCTCGCCGTAGGCGTGGGGTTTGTTTTTTCTGTGGGGGGAGGGGTCATTTTATTAATGTCTGTCCTTCCTTCCTCAAAAACAAAAGACCGTCGGAAAAATACTAACCCCAGGCTGTGTGGAGGATGTCAGCCGGGGGGTATATGTTTCCTCCATACGAACATCGCAATTTGTGTTGCCAGCGGTTGTTGTTTTTGGCTTTAAGACGGAGACTATTTCTTTTTTTCTAGACAGTGGAGCAGGGGTAAATTTGATAGATGCCCATTTTGCCCACACTATGGGTTTGTCTCTCTGTACGCTACAGAGACCTATTCCCATATTCGCTATTGATTCTGCTCCTCTGTCTCAGAGAAACCTCACTCACATTGTCCATAACTTACACCTTTGGGTAGGGGACCACCATAACGAGTTGCTTTCATGTTATGTTCTGGAGGGGCTTCCCACTCCGGTGGTGTTGGGTCTTCCCTGGTAAGTAGCGCACAATCCAGTGGTGGATTGGCAGGCCAGGGAGATATTGGAGTGGAGTGAGCATTGCAGAGAAAATTGCTTAAATAGCAATTGCTTAGTCGCCTCCATAGCTACCCTACCTACATTTGTTTCAGACTTTGAGGACGTTTTTTCTGAAAAGGGTTGTGAGAAGTTACCACCTCACCGTCCTTATGATTGCCCGGTTAACCTGATTCCCGGTGCAAAATTACCCAAGACCAGGTTATATAATCTTTCGGGTCCGGAGAGACAAGCCATGAAAGATTATATCTCCGAGAGCTTGGCTAAGGGACACATCAGACCCTCTTCTTCACCCGTGGCTGCAGGGTTTTTCTTCGTTAAAAATAAAGATGGGGGCCTGCGTCCTTGCCTAGATTTTCGCGAATTAAACCAGATAACCATCCGAGACCCATACCCTCTTCCTCTCATTCCTGACCTATTTAATCAGATTGCGGGTGCTAGGTGGTTCTCCAAACTTGATCTTAGGGGGGCCTACAATCTAATTCGTATCAAGGAAGGGGATGAGTGGAAGACAGCTTTTAACACCCCTGAGGGGCATTATGAAAATCTAGTTATGCCTTTCGGTCTGAGCAATGCTCCTGCTGTCTTCCAACATTTCGTTAATGACATTTTTAGTAATCTAATCGGCAGGTTTGTGGTAATATACCTAGATGATATTTTAATTTATTCGTCTGATCTGAAAACACATGAGGTGCATGTCAGACAGGTACTGCAGGTCCTACGGACGAATAAATTATATGCTAAAATTGAAAAGTGTGTCTTCGCCGTTCAGGAAATACAGTTCCTAGGTTATTTATTATCTGCTTCAGGTTTCCGTATGGATCCTGGGAAGGTCCAGGCAATTTTAGATTGGGATCTTCCTGAGAACCTCAAAGCACTGCAACGGTTCTTGGGCTTCGCAAATTTCTATAGAAAATTCATTAAAAATTATTCGGTGATTGTAAAACCCCTTACTGACATGACTAGGAAGGGGACTGATTTTTCTAAATGGTCTGACACCGCTAAAATTGCTTTTTCCTCTCTAAAAGAGAGGTTTACCTCAGCACCTGTACTAATCCAACCTGATGTCTTCCAGCCTTTTATTGTTGAAGTCGATGCTTCAGAGGTGGGAGTGGGGGCTGTGCTGTCTCAGGGTCCGCCTCCTGGCAAATGGCGTCCTTGTGCTTTCTTTTCTAAAAAAACTATCTGCAGCAGAAATGAACTATGATATTGGCAATAGGGAACTATTAGCTATTAAACTAGCGTTTGAAGAATGGCGTCACTTTTTAGAGGGGGCAGTCCACCCCGTCACTGTGATTACGGACCACAAAAATCTTCTGTACCTCGAATCAGCTAAGCGTCTCACCCCTAGACAAGCTAGGTGGTCGCTATTTTTTACCAGGTTTAATTTTATTACCTATCGTCCTGGGGCAAAAAATACCAAGGCAGATGCATTATCTCGTTGTTTCCCTGGAGGGGGTAATGTGAGTGATCCGGTACCCATTCTACAAAGAGGAGTGGTTGTCTCTGCGGTACACTCTGTTCTGGAGGGGAAGGTGTTAGAGGCCCAAGGGGACGCCCCGGTCTCTTGCCCCTCAGAGAAATTGTTTGTACCGTTGAACCTGCGTCTCGAATTATTAAAGGAACATCATAATTCGGCACTTGCTGGGCACCCGGGTAGTAAAGCAACCTTGGAGCTATTGTCTCGTCGTTTTTGGTGGCCAAGGTTGCGTCAGGATGTAATGGATTTTGTGTCTTCTTGTTCTACTTGTGCGCGCGCGAAAGTCTCTCATACACGTCCTGCAGGGTCTTTTTGCCACTTGTCATTCCCAATAGGCCATGGACACATCTGTCAATGGATTTCATCACTGACTTACCTTTGTCTGCGGGTAAAACAGTTATTTTGGTAGTAGTGGACAGGTTTAGCAAAATGGTACACTTCATTGCGTTACCCGCACTACCTAATGCTAAGACTCTTGCTCAGGTATTCATCAGTGAAATCGTGAAGCTTCACGGGGTCCCTTCCGATGTTGTTTCGGATCGGGGAACCCAGTTTATTTCTAAATTTTGGAAAGCTTTTTGTTCCCGTTTAGGGGTATACTTGTCCTTTTCCTCAGCTTTCCATCCTCAGTCGAATGGACAGACTGAGCGTACCAACCAAAACCTTGAGACATATCTAAGATGTTTTGTGTCTGAAAACCTAAAGGTGTGGTCATCATATTTACCGTTAGCCGAGTTTGCCATAAATAATCGCTGTCAGGAATCTACTGGTAAGTCACCATTTCTTGGTGCATATGGTTTTCATCCCCAATTCTGTACTTTCAAAGAGGGGGGGGTCTTCTGGGGTTCCCGAAGAGGAATGGTTTTTGTCATCTCTTTCATCGATATGGCAGAAGGTGCAAGCTAACTTGAAAAATATGGGAGGTAAATATAAATGCATGGCTGATAAGAGACGGTCGCCAGGTCCGGACCTAGGAGTGAATGACTATGTGTGGTTGTCTACTAGGAATATTAAATTAAAGGTTCCCTCTTGGAAAATGGGTCCTAGGTTCATTGGCCCTTCCAAAATTGTAGCCATCATTAACCCCGTGGCTTTTCGCCTGGAGCTACCTCAGACTTTTAAAATCCATAACGTCTTCCATAAGTCGTTACTCAAGAAATATGTTCCACCTCTAGAACCGTCACCGCTGCCACCCCCTCCTGTTGTTGTGGATGGTAATCTAGAGTTTCAAATATCCAAAATTGTTGATTCTCGTCGGGTCCGCCGCTCTCTTCAATATCTGGTGCATTGGAGGGGTTACGGTCCCGAGGAAAGAATGTGGGTTCCAGCGTCTGAGGTAAACGCTGACAGGTTAGTTCGGGCTTTTCATGCCTCTCATCCTGAGAGACCTAGTCCTGAGTGTCCGGAGGCCCCTCGTAGAGAGGGGGGTACTGTCACGAGGGTGTCAAGAGCCACGCCTGACTCCGTTATACCCAGGGTCAGGAAGTCGCAGTGGGTGGCTGCGCGCTCTATGTAGAAAGATAGGGCTGTTTCTTTATGGTAGCTTTCTGGGTTTGCCTTGCAACCCTTTTTGGCTCAATCAGGGATCCGTAGCTCCTTCTCCTCAGCTGTTTCTTGTCCAGCACTCCCAACCTCCTTATATTCCCCTCTCCCACTTCTCTGGTTGCCAGATATAGAGCTTCCTGCCTGGACATCTATACTGACCCACTGGAGCTGTGTAGCTGTGTTCCCTGGTTGTTGTTCCAGAACATTACCCTCCGGATCCCTGTTGGGCCTTTGTGGTCTGCTGTTGTCGCCCACCTGGTATTATATGTTTGTCTGTATTGTCTGTCCTCTCCTTGGTGTTTTCCTCTTAGTGTCAGTGGTGCGGACTAGTGATCCCACCGCCCCGTTCACTACATAGGGCTCATCTTAGGGAAAGCCATGGTTTAGGCACGTGATCAGCGTACGGGTGAGGAACCCGTCTAAGGACGTCAGGGCAGCCAGGTGCCAGCCGCAAGGTGAGTCAGGGGTCACCACCTTTACCTCTCCCTTGGACAGGGCCTTCCCATTTCCCTCCCTTTGCGTGACGTCGGTCATTACAGGTGTTCAGTATCAGAGGTGAAAAATAAACTGCTCCACCACCAATATCACACTCTAATAAGGGGTCTTATTCTTAAAGGCTATGTACACCTTTGGGGGCAATTGTATTAGTGCATTGTACTCATTTTGAGCTAAAAATCATTTTTTGAATTAGTCTTTATTAAAAATATGGAGTCCTTTTCTCTGTGGGGAGCTGAGATGCTCTACTAGCAGAATCTGAATTTTCTCTCTTCTCCATCAGGGAGGGAGCTAATGAGCTCCTTATCTCTGTTCTCTGACCTTATAAACACTCTTTATAAGTCAGTTCTTATCTTACTGATAAGAATGTGGCTTAAATAAGTGTTTATGACCTCTTAGTAGGTTGTTAGATGAGCGGTACAAAGTGTATGCTGTTATTTAATCTACCGTCTACAAGGACACCCAAATCCTTCTCTATAAGTGACTTTCCCAGTGTTACCTCCCTTAGGACACATGAAGCATGGAGATTAATACTACCAAGATGTAGAACTTTACATTTATCCACATTGACCCTCATTTGCCAAGTTGATGCCCAATCACTCAAAGTGTTCAAGTCAGCTTGTATTTTATGGACATCTTCCATAGTCTATAATTACCTGTGGAGGACCTAGAGATCTTTTTGGGCATGACAATGAATGTTAGAACGAATGCTCATGCCCGATAATTGGCCCGTGTAAAAGTGCTGCAGATCACCTGATGAACACACAAAATACTTTTTTATCATGAAAAATGATAGTACGCTGTAAACAGTGATCTGCTTCCCATAAACGACGAATCTGTACAAGGATAAGCGATAGCAGTAGCCATCACTCGTCCCCAAACAGTGGAGGATATTGCTGCATGTAATCAAGTAGGCAGTTATCAGGATGGAACAGTCCCACCACGATAATTGCCTGGTCGGTCGACATGTGTAAATATGCCTTTAGATTAATTCTCAGAACAAAATAATATTAATGCTTATGTAAATGTGCAGAATTTCGATTCCCACTCCCCTTCCCTCTATCCCTTGCAGAACTTGGACATCTGACTTTTTTCTATGTAACTATATGAGAAAACACTCTTAGACCCCATATTACAAAATAATGCACTGACAGTAGGGTACAACTCATCTTCAGCTCTATGAATCAAAGAACTCTTGCAAAAACTGAAAACTTGGAGCCATTTAGTTTATTTTATTGTATCTACATTTCAAGAAGCCACAGATAAATCACTTCCAGCACAATTTATTGTGACCTCAGTGGTAAAATAATTGCAACAAAACAGACATATTAGGAGACTTTACGCATAGGCTGCTCATCTCAGGTTCTACTATAGCATCATTACTGTTTGGATTTTCATTAGTCTAAATCAAATGGGTCCTACGGTGTCCAAAGAGTTTCTTTTAATTATCATGTAAATTAGTTACAGCTAAGGGGGAGCTATATGTTGATTGATGACTTTAATCACCAATATTTTAAATTACATAGACAGAGTTGGGATGGTGATTCTTTGTTAAAACTTAACTTTTAATTACTTAGATAGAATAAGGTCCCTAGATGTTCAGATTTGATACAAAAAATAGGTGCATGATAACACAAGGGATAGAAAATAAATCAGTGCACGACGGCACCTTGAATAACCGGTAGTCCTACCGTTTAGCCGGAGTACTCCGGTTTTCGTAGATGTCCAGTAGATATAGTTTTACTGTGAAAAAAGACCAATACAGTCTGGGCAGGGGTATTAGTGGGTTAGAGGTACCTAGACAGCCCTAGTATATGGGTGCTATCCCGGCCCTAGCATCCTATTCATGGAGCACCTGTTCTAATAAGAACGACCCCGTCCGGAACCTTGCCCTTTTGCTACTTGGCCCTATTGTGCCCTAGTGTAGCTAATCCCTACACGCATGTTTAGTATAAGAACTCATCAGGGGAGTATTGAGCACACACTCACTTCAACACCGCTACCGGAGCGGTCATCCCATCAGCGCTGGGGGATTCATCTCCCCTTGTGCCATCAAGTCGCACTGCTTGCAACCAAGGGGGGGGGGGGGGGGGGGTTTGGCTGCTGCGGCGCTAACAGCACTCCGGGGGCTGGTGAGACGCCGCTCTCAGCTTCATTTTTGGCCCTATTTTTCATGGCTGGACGGAACACCAAAATAAAAAAAAAAATTTTCATATATTCGATTCGTTTTTAGACATTGTCTCTTTACCAATGGTTTACTACTGGTCACGCATAACACCTACCTAGGCCAAGTCAACAGAAATTTCCACGCTTGCTCACGTCGTGTAGGCCCCCTTTTTCATCATACAAGGCGCCCTTTATATTATCTAGCCGATCTACGCTATCTGTTGCTTTCAATCACGCCACACTTCTCTCGTAAATATACGCTGCCGGTTCACGTTATTCTATTCATTTCCTGTTTACCAATGTCTACCACCTGTTTACATTATTCAGGCTGCAATTTCTTTCAATGTTTATAGCCTGTTTACGGCTATTCAGGCTAGGTTTCATCATATCTATGTCTCACGCCTGTTTACGTTATTCAGGCCATGTTTTCCGTGTCTTTTGTCTACCTCCTGTTTACGTTTTTCAGGCCGCGTTTTCTATCAATGTCTATACCCTGTTACGTTACTAAGGTCATGTCTTGCAATATCTATCTCTCACGCCTGTCCACGTCATTCAGTCCATGTTTTCCTCATCTCTGGTCTACGGCCTGGCTACTTTATTCAGGCCTGGTTTTCGTATTATTTATGTTTTCCGCCTATTTACGTTATTCAGGTCATGCTTTCTTTCAATGTCACAGCCTGTTTTCGTTATTCAGGCTACGTTTATTGTCCTATCCATGTCTCAAGCCTGCTTACGTTATTCAGGCCCTGTTTCCTCTTCTCTTGTCTACCGCCTGTCTAATTAATCAGGCCGTCTCCTCATCTTAATGGTTTTCACCCAAGTTGTCTCTACGGTCACATGTCTCGCTTATCGGTCACTTCCGCCATCAACTGTACACTGCGTGCAGAATTATTAGGCAAATGAGTATTTTGACCACATCATCCTCTTTATGCATGTTGTCTTACTCCAAGCTGTATAGGCTCGAAAGCCTACTACCAATTAAGCATATTAGGTGATGTGCATCTCTGTAATGAGAAGGGGTGTGGTCTAATGACATCAACACAATATATTAGGTGTGCATAATTATTAGGCAACTTCCTTTCCTTTGGCAAAATGGGTCAAAAGAAGGACTTGACAGGCTCAGAAAAGTCAAAAATAGTGAGATATCTTGCAGAGGGATGCAGCACTCTTCAAATTGCAAAGCTTCTGAAGCGTGATCATCGAACAATCAAGCGTTTCATTCAAAATAGTCAACAGGGTCGTAAGAAGCGTGTGGAAAAACCAAGGAGCAAAATAACTGTCCATGTACTGAGAAAAGTCAAGCGTGCAGCTGCCAAGATGCAACTTGCCACCAGTTTGGCCATATTTCAGAGCTGCAACATCACTGGAGTGCCCAAAAGCACAAGGTGTGCAATACTCAGAGACATGGCCAAGGTAAGAAAGGCTGAAAGACGACCACCACTGAACAAGACACACAAGCTGAAACGTCAAGACTGGGCCAAGAAATATCTCAAGACTTTTATGGACTGATGAAATGAGAGTGAGTCTTGATGGGCCAGATGGATGGGCCCGTGGCTGGATTGGTAAAGGGCAGAGAGCTCCAGTCCGACTCAGACGCCAGCAAGGTGGAGGTGGAGTACTGGTTTGGGCTGGTATCATCAAAGATGAGCTTGTGGGGCCTTTTCGGGTTGAGGATGGAGTCAAGCTCAACTCCCAGTCCTACTGCCAGTTTCTGGAAGACACCTTCAAGCAGTGGTACAGGAAGAAGTCTGCATCCTTCAAGAAAAACATGATTTTCATGCAGGACAATGCTCCATCACACGCGTCCAAGTATTCCACAGCGTGGCTGGCAAGAAAGGGTATAAAAGAAGAAAATCTAATGACATGGCCTCCTTGTTCACCTGATCTGAACCCCATTGAGAACCTGTGGTCCATCATCAAATGTGAGATTTACAAGGAGGGAAAACAGTACACCTCTCTGAACAGTGTCTGGGAGGCTGTGGTTGCTGCTGCACGCAATGTTGATGGTGAACAGATCAAAACACTGACAGAATCCATGGATGGCAGGCTTTTGAGTGTCCTTGTAAAGAAAGGTGGCTATATTGGTCACTGATTTGTTTTTGTTTTGTTTTTGAATGTCAGAAATGTATATTTGTGAATGTTGAGATGTTATATTGGTTTCACTGGTAAAAATAAAAAATTTAAATGGGTATATATTTGTTTTTTGTTAAGTTGCCTAATAATTATGCACAGTAATAGTCACCTGCACACACAGATTTCCCCCTAAAATAGCTAAAACTAAAAACAAACTAAAAACTACTTCCAAAAATATTCAGCTTTGATATTAATGAGTTTTTTGGGTTCATTGAGAACATGGTTGTTGTTCAATAATAAAATTAATCCTCAAAAATACAACTTGCCTAATAATTCTGCACTCCCTGTATATTCAGTCAGGCCACCTACTAAACTTCAATACTTATCAAATTTAAGCTTCGGTCACGGTATTGCCTCCACGATACAAACCAGGTATGTCACATCTGTCAGATATCGACGAAGCCTCATCCATTCCAGAAACCCTGGCATCCGAGCATGCTAGCAATACGTCACTAAGGAGCTGGACGGTTCCCAAAATAACTGCCGAGCTGAATAAAAGAGGGATCCATTACCCAGCTTCTGCTCGGAAGGCGGAGTTATATAGACTCTTAATATCCGAATGATCTTCCTCATCAAGGGAGCAAGTGTCAATGTCAACAATACAGTTGTCTTTGACACATTTGCATGCCACAAATAATAACTTATCTTCGTCAATCTTGGATATTCAGAACAGGCTGGTGGTGGAATCCAGAGGTTTGGCACCCAGCATACCCACACCTCCTCTCCCAGTGGCTTTCATGTCCCAGTCAACGCCCCCAGGTAGGGTCCTTAACATGCCTGAAGTAGCCCCGTCCAATTTTGTGACAGATAGCATCAAAAGAGATATCTTAGAAGGGAAAGATGAAAACCTAGCCGCCATTCTAATAGCCACCCATGATATAGTAGACAATAGAACAATCACTTGTGAAAACGTTTTCATAGTTCTCAGATCCAGGGATGCCCAACTGAACAAAAAATTGTCAATCCCAGAGTTTGTTCTGGCTTTTAACCTGTTCAGGGATATAATCTGTTCAGCCCACCCAGAGAGACGGGAGGAACTGGATCTATACCTGTACAGGGTCACTGACTTGGGGCATAAGTACGGAGGGCATGCCTTCAATGACTACCACCGCTCATTTTCGGCAAAAGCCGCGGCAGCTCTCGACACAGTTTCAGCGGGTCACCAAATTGTAATTTCTGGAAATGGAACTCTTCTGCCGTCATTTTGCCAGGCTAAAAGCTCCAGCGTGCACTTCATGTCAGTCGATCCTCCATTTCTCCGAATGGTGTCCGAATTCTAGTCTTTCAGTGGCCCAAACTAGACCATTGGCAGGCCCCTCTGGGTTTCAACAAAGGCAAAGCACTGGCACAGATAAATTGGGTCGTCCCATATTTTTCTTAGGTAACAGCCAGGTATGCAATAACTATAATCTGGCAACATGTAATTACAACCAATGCAGAGCACTTCACGTCTGTTCCGCCTGCTTCAGCGCTCACCCCCTTTCGGTTTGCCCTCACAGAATGTCCAGAAATAAATGACTAGGCGGAGTTAACATGGACCTGCTGGTGATACTCCTCCGTGACCACCATAACCCTCACCAGGTACAATTCTTGATAGATGGTTTCACGGAGGGTTTTCATAAGGGTCTCGTTGCCCTCCCTCAGTCCTCCTGGTAAGGTCCCAACCTCATGTCAGCAGTCAACGATGCCAAATCAGTAGATTCCCTAATTCAGGCAGAAGTGAAGAAGGGTTTCCTTATTGGTCCTTACTCCACGGTTCCTTTCGATTATTGCAGAATCAACCCTATTGGCATTGTTACTAAAAAATTCTCAAAAAAAAAAACGTATGATCTACGATCTCTCAGCGCCTCATGGTTCAGATATTCCTAGCCTCAACTCTTTAGTCCCCTCTGAAGAATTCTCCATGAAATACACATCACTTAACAAGGCCATATCACTTATCTTTTTGACAGGTAAAGGGGCATGGCTGTCCAAAGCAGACATTGCAGATGCTTTCAAGCTGCTGCCTATCAACCCACAACTTTGGCAATTTTATGGAATAAAATGGGAGTGTCTCTACTACTGTTATGGACTATTGATACAAAATGGATACTTGCTTGTTGAGGACTATGTTTAGCTAAGATGGCGGCCAGGCATTCAGCCAACACCTATAAACTAGAATCTTACTTTGTGTTTTATCATGTGTTTCTTTGTGGTTTCCGTTCAGCTCAAGCAAGCAGTTACAAAGAAAGAAGAAGTAACGGTTTCACCCACGAGCAAGGGGGGAGGGGGGAGGAATTTCCTCTGAGCCGTCAAGGTTACAGAAAAGTATAGAGTTCGTAGCCAATAGAAAAGATATACTCTATCTTTCACCCCCCCTCCCACTTCTTCATGTCGTAAAACCTATGCTGTTTTCAGAAAATAAACCAGAGATACTGTTTTAACTCCGTGCTGCGAGTTGTCTCAGATTTGATCTCTCCGTGCACGTACATCAACCGAACTGGCAGCTTGGCCAGAACCAGAACAATTTTGGCGCCAATCGTGGGGCTCGAGGATTGGACCCTCTGTTCCCATACCCCCAGAGACCAGACGAGGAGAGGCGCACTAACGGACACCGGGATCGCAACCCGTGATATGAGGTAAGAAAATTGAGTCATCTTGCCCATAAAGTGTCCCCTGGTGTAGCCTCTTGGTGTTCGTCTGAGGGAGGGGTGCGGAAGCAGTCTGGGACGTCCTCGAGGGCATGAAAGTAAGAACCCCATATGTTTTTTAAAGTCTTGATGTACTGTGTTGTGCCTATAAGTTGTGAA
Source organism: Bufo bufo (assembly GCF_905171765.1). Classification (NCBI taxonomy): domain Eukaryota; kingdom Metazoa; phylum Chordata; class Amphibia; order Anura; family Bufonidae; genus Bufo; species Bufo bufo. The sequence goes on from NC_053392.1 coordinate 613,454,570, forward strand.
GACCCTGTTGACAAGTATCACTGACTGAGACACGGAGTTCTCCTGTGTGCCTGTATCGGAGTTCAGCCCGGTGTCTGACTCGAATCTCCATAAAGGGGACGATCACAGAAGGGGGGAGAGCGGTTCGCGGTAGCCCAGAGTGTGCTGACCGGGACTCAAAGGTCTTCACGTCCAGTGATTACTCTATACAGAGGTCTTTAGGCGGCTTCAGTAGGTATGAGAGATAATGGGAAATGAGGAAAGTGTCCCGAAGGGCTACTGTTTACCCGAACAGTACGTGGCGGACAGGAGAGGCAAACGTTTCATAAAAGGATTAACTAAGTTGGAGAAGAGTTATAGTGTCTGTAAAGGAGGCATCCTTTGTAGTGCCACCTGGCAAGTGTTGTTAAACGAGAAGAGGGGGAAGTTAGAAGATGATAAATTGACAGACATGGTCCGTGTGTGGTTGGACTGTAGTAAAGAATTTGAACAGACCGGGGGGGAACTAAATTTTGATGAGAAAAGACAGAGATATTTCTGTAAGCCTGGTGTTGCATTGATACATGACTTGCCACCACCTTATAATGGCGCCGGGAAGAAAGCAGGTGGGTGGACCTGCAAAACATGTGGTCAACAGAATCCCTCCTCCCGTGATACGTGCCTTCCCTGTGGGGTTCCCCACCCACAAAACCACACCTTGGTAACTACTCCCCAGCACGTCCCATCACTTCCCGTGTTAGCTACAGCGCCATCTTGTCCCCAGGCAACGCCCATGAACGGACCTTTAATATCATTCGGTCCGGACCCCCCCGTCACTCCTATGTCACCCTTGCCCCTTCCTACTACCTTGTATCCCATGGTTAACCCGGACGGTACATTCATGCTACCACACTCACCTGCCACCCTTACTCCTATAATGGTAGGAGGGCAACCTGATGAAGCAGAACAGGGGGATGCAGACGGTGCTGCAGAATCCACAATGGGCATACAAAATGCACCGGGTAATATGCAGACTCCTTCGCGGGGTACCCCGACAGACTACGGTGATCCGCCAACTTTATCCCTGGTACCACAGTGGACTGTGCCCATGGTCGTGCGCCCATCACGACGTTCACAAGATCAAATACTGCAGGGTCAGATTACAGAGTTACAAAAGAACTTACAGAAAATTGAGCAGGGAAACCTTGAGACACTGAAAGAAGCCCTAGCACTTAACCGGCCACAGGGACCACCAAAATATGTGTCTTTCACCCCACAACAGTTATTCACCATAGTGAATTTACTGCCTGACCCTGAGACCCATCCCATGCCCTTTTTCAGGAAACTGTCCCAAGTGCATCAAACCTATGGGTGCACATGGTCAGACCTGCAAAGTATAGTGGAAAACAAGACAGGTGAATACTCCACACTGATAATGGATCAAATCCACATCCCTGAACTTAAAGGTGCTAACTTTGACCCCCGGGATCATGAGTCTGGAGAATTCTTTATAGAACAACTGCAGAAATGGGCGAAAGCAAGATTAGCAGACCAATCCACGACATTACAGGATATGACACAGGAAAAAGTTGAAACTGTCGAGAAATTTGCTCAGAGGATTAAACAAAATTACAAAGACATGGGTTTTAGTCAGAATGAGCCTGTTCATCTCAGACTCTTGGCCCGCTCGTTTGTCGATGGTCTACGACCAGAGATAAACAAAGCCCTTGTGACCTGTCGCCCCGAGTGGAAATCCTTGACACTAGATATGTTGGAGCAGATTGCAAAGGGTCTAGAGAGTAACACAAAGAAAACCCGTGCTGCTGTGATAGCCGTAATGTCAGGAGAAGATGGTGGAGAACACCCACCCCCTTATGTCTGTTATGGGTGCGGCAAGCCCGGACACATAAAACGACACTGCCGTAGCAAACATCTGTGGCCAACCAATCAACGGCGACAGGGGGGCACTCAGCCCCCTTCATCGCAATTGGATGCTGTCAAACCAGTGCAGGGAGGGGACATTCCATATATGACAGTCTCTACCCCTCCTACCGGTCCCACCCCTCGAGTGACTCTCGAGGTTGCAGGGAAGGAACTTTCATTTCTTGTGGACACTGGTGCAGCCCGCAGTGTATTATGTGAGACTGCCGTACCTCATTCTTGGCTCACTGACATTCAATTACCTTGTTCTGGACTAGAGGGGGTTGTGCAACATAACTCCATGAGCAAGCCACTCACAGTCACTTCTCCTAGATTCTCCCGGACTAAAACCCCCCAACTCCACCTCCCTGCAGGAGTCATGTCGCAGTTTGTTGTCAGCCAAACATGCCCCTTCAATCTGTTAGGCTCTGATTTTCTTCAGAAAATCCAGGCTAACATACAGTTCAAAGAGGATGGAACAGTCACCCTCGGTACAGCCCTACACCCGGAAGATACTTGCCTCCTTATGGCATTAACGACACTTCAGGACGCTGACTCATATGAACAAGGGGATTCGCTGCAAACCATTTTGCACCTCATCCCCGATACTCTCTGGACCAAAGGACCCCATGATATCGGACGCCTCAATGTCCCACCGGTCACTGTGACCCTGAAGGATCCCAAGGTTCTGCCATACAAAACGCAATATCCGCTTTCTATCTCACAACAGGATGCTATTACCCTCCAGGTGCAGGCCCTCCTGCAGAATGGGGCAATCAAGATCACTGTAACGGATCCGCTTCCGTTAATGGACACTTCCTAGCTTGCGCCGAGGACCACAAGCACCGCACTGGACACCACAACAACCGCAAGCTCCACAACCGCCGTAGCTTAACTGGAGCCGCGCCGTCTTCCTTCCACCCTGAACGAACCTCCAGCATTCAGGACCGTGTGGGAAAGATCTCTCCTCCAGGGAATATGCAGAGCATAGCAATCCCCAGCGTGACGCAGCAATTCCCTCCAATAACGAGACGAGGCTGCGTTTTGAAGGGTTAGAAAAACAAGACTGAGCATGAACTCTTTATTGAGGGCTACCCGCCCGTATTTATGCAGGTCCCCACAATGCATCATGGTCCCCTCCTCTCTGCCCTAGAGACACCTGAAGTGCAATTCAATTATCTCCTAGGACAAAGGGAGACCACCAATACACATGTGGGAACAATAGGAGAGGAATCCCCACCCAAATACACAAAATCCTCCCTTCTGTCTGGGATATAATTATGGATTAACATAACTATCACAGACAGTAAAAATACAGTTTTTAAACATACACTGTAACTTTAAAACCATACATTCCATCTCCATAAAAATTACATATTTAAACTCTGCATACATCAAACATAAACACTTCCAAAAATCACACAAATCCCTCCAGCAGATCAAAAGTTTAGTGGAAGTCCTTTATGACCGACCGCAAGCACAATTTCCTGCCCAAAACACTTCCATAGATTTGGGCTGTGCGGTCGGTCAATTTCATGCAGAAAAACGATCTTCAAACGGGACTTAGTCTCTGGAGCTGAAAGTTCAGTATGGAAGGGCAGGAGGCTAGCCATAAGTCCTCTACAATGCCCAGTGGCAAATGGCAGTTTGTCACAATCACTACTTCTCCCTGTAACTCACCCCTTTACCCAGTACGGAAGAAAAGGGAGAAAGGACAGCCTCCAACGTACCGCATGGTGCAGGACCTCCGAGCTGTCAATGAGGCTACTGTTCTTGAGACACCTATTGTCCCCAATCCGCACACACTCCTTGCTGGCATTCCACCCACTGCCACTACTTTCACTGTCATTGATCTGGCCAATGCATTCTTTTCTGTTCCCTTACATGAGAAATGTCAGTTTCTTTTTGCTTTCACACATGCAGGCAAACAGTACACCTGGACTGTTATGCCTCAAGGGGCTCAAAACAGCCCTTCCTGCTTCAGCAAGGCTATGTCCTCTGTTCTGCAACCCTGGCAAGCAGATCACCCGGATGTGGAACTCCTCCAGTATGTGCATGACCTTCTCCTCTGTGCGGTCTCTCCCCAAATCTGCATGACAAAATCTGTCTCACTTCTCCAGTTTTTAGCCTCTGCTGGATGTCGAGTCTCACAAGCCAAACTACAACTGTGTCTCCCCAAAGTTGTCTTCCTAGGTCATTGCATCTCTCAAGGTCACAAGCACCTAACTGAGGCGAGGAAGAAGGCTATCTCTGACATCCAACTCCCGGACACTCCTCATCAGCTGCAAACCTTTCTGGGACTCATCTCCTACTGCAGGCCTTGGATATCTGATGCTTCTGTCCTCATGCAGCCCTTATATGACTGTATACCTCGTAATGCTGCTACTCCTTTCCAGATGACAATGGAGGCCGGAGAAGCTTTTCAGTCATTGAAGGCCGCCATTGCATCTGCCCCTGCTCTTGGCATCCCCAACTACAACCTTCCTTTCCGGCTGTATGTCATGGAACGCCAAGGTCACGCCACTGGAGTCCTCACTCAAACTCATGGTGGCCGCAATCGACCCTTGGGTTACTATTCTAAGCGTCTTGACCCGGTAGCCAGAGCTGCCCCTGCCCCTTCCTGTGTCAGAGCTATCCATGCTGCCAGCTCTCTTCTAAACGTCACATCTGACGTTGTGCTGGGTCATCCCCTCACTATTCTGGCTCCCCATGACATTTCTGCCATCCTCCAGCAGACTCAACCTAAACACCTCACTGCACAGCGCCACCTCTGGCTTCAGTGTAGTTTGCTTCTGCCAGATAATGTCACCATTCAGAGGTGCCACATCCTCAATCCTGCTGCACTCCTTCCTCTTCCAAGGGGGGAGTATAATGGAGATTCTGAAGATTTTATTGATCTACATGCTGAAGAGGATCTTCAGGAAGAAGAACTATGGGCCTCAACCGACTCTCTTTACAAGGAACAAGAACATGATTGCATCACAATGATGGAAGCTGAAGTAGGGACACCACCATCAGTCCAAGACACTCCTCTGACAAACCCTCATTGGATTCTCTTTGTGGACGGCTCAAGGTACGCCGATGACAAGGGGAAGTTCTATACAGGCATGGCAGTCACAAGTGAACATGAAGTGCTGTGTGCAAGACAATTGCGCCCAGACCAGTCAGCACAAGAAGCTGAACTCATTGCCCTCACTGAAGCCTGCCTCATGGCAAAAGACTCTACCGCCAATATCTACACAGATTCTAGATATGCCTTTGGAGTGGTTCATGACTTTGGACTAATATGGAAGGCCCGGGATTACATCACAGCTGCAGGAACCCCGATTAAGAATGCTGCAGCAGTAGCAGCCCTAATGGCAGCAGTACTCCTGCCCAACCAAGTGGCAGTGATCAAAGTAAAGGCCCATACTCAAGCTGACACCCCTGAGGCCAGAGGAAACGCCCTAGCTGACCAAGCGGCCAAGGAAGCAGCAGTGAAAGAGGAAAGAGTCCAGTCAGACCAGATTATGATAACACAGGAAGACCTGGAACAAGAAGAAATCACATGGGACCTACTGAAACAAATGCAGAAACAGGCCACTCCCAGGGAAAAGGAAATCTGGCTGAAAGAATCAGCCCTCGAAGAAGAATCTGGACTCTGGACACAAGGAAAGAGAATCTGCCTACCCAGAGCTCTTTATCCCCTAATAGCCTCAGTGGCCCATGGGCCCACCCACCAATCCAAAACCATCATGAAAGAACTAATTGACAAAATACGGGTGGCCCCAGGGATAACCCCTGTCCTGGTGAGACATACCCAAGCGTGTCTCATCTGTGCAGAGTGTAACCCCGGCAGAACCGAGCCCACTCCCAGAAAATGTCTCCCGAAAGCCTTATATCCCTTTCAGAGGATACAAATCGATCATATCCAGATGCCAATGTGCCAAGGGTTTCAATATGTGCTAGTAGTGATAGACTTGTTCTCTGGGTGGCCAGAAGCCTACCCCGTCCGAAACCAGACAGCAACCACTACTGCAAAAAAACTGATGCAGGAGCTTGTCTGTAGGTTCGGAGTACCTGAGGTCATTGAGAGTGATCAGGGCCCAGCATTCACTGCTAGTCTAACCCAAGAGGTCTGGAAGATGGTAGGGTCACACCTGGCGTATCATACCCCATACAGGCCCCAAAGCAGCGGCAAAGTCGAAAGATTGAACGGGGTGTTAAAATCTAAAATGCTGAAGATGACCAGGGAGACAGGGCTTAATTGGGTTCAGTGTTTGCCTATAACCCTCTTTTCAGTTAGGCATACACCAAGGCCCCCACACAAACTAACCCCATATGAGATCTTATTTGGAACAGGGCCAAGAATGGGACAGTATTTCCCACAACAGTTACAAATGCATTATGAATCTGTTGCAAAATATGTGATAGCCTTGAGCAAGCAATTGTCTAATATACATGCACAAGTTTTCTCTTCCATTCCAGATCCTAACTCCCTGGAGGGAAGCCACACTCTCAAACCTGGAGAGTGGGTGGTGGTCAAGAAACACGTCAGAAGCACCCTCGAACCATGATACGAGGGACCCTACCAGGTGTTGCTGACCACCCCAACCTCTGTGAAACTCGAAGGGAGACCCACCTGGATCCACGCTTCACATTGTAAAAGAGTGAAGGCTGTCCCACCGTCCCAGGAACCATAAGCCATGAGGATTCACATACTGATCATGACTTTGACAGTGGGCATATCTGCAGTATTCACGCCACTGGGTGATGAATGGGACAATTCACTGATACGGCACCATCAAATTTTAGTCCAGGGGTTGAAGGAGACTGAAACTCTGAGAGATTGTTGGATCTGTACCCACAGTCCCGTGAGTTCAACCAGTATGCCTTATTTTGCAATACCCCTGGACCTTTCTGAACTGATTGACCTGTCTAATTCTACCATCTTTCTCACTAGTATACACCAAGTTAAATCCAGTACAAACAAGGACAGGGAAGTAGCCTTACCTGTTGCAGGGTGGGCAGATGCCCCATGGCTCATGATAAACAGATCAGGACCCTCGGTAGATCATAGCTCTACCCCCTGGCAAGAGGGACACTGGGCTAATGTCACATGTTTTCCTAGCTGGACACACTGTTATTGTCTCCAAGTACAAACCAAAGGTATGACATTTAGTCCACACATACACTCAGGTTGCAATGATTCAAAAACAGACAGCCACGTGCAGTGTATTGGTGTAGATGCTGAGAACGGAAAGGATCTGCCCTGTAACAACCGTACTGTACAGGATCTCCGGACAGGTATATTAGCTAACGACACCGAAAGTCAGTCAAAAGGATATGAGTTGGCGAAAGGGACACAATTAGCCAAACTTATTACACAATTATTCAATGGCACAGCAGTAGCAGTTCCAGACGACATATACTTAGTTTGTGGACACAAAGCATACAAATGGTTATCCGAGAATGTCACAGGACTGTGCACCATCGCCAGGCTTACTCCTGCTACCTTTATAGTACCACACTCTGAAATTGACATAAATGCAGTACCTAAACACACCTTGTATCGTAGGGCCAAAGATAACACACCCAGACCAAATGGCAAGCCACATGTAGTAGAGATGAGCATTACCAACAAAATTGTTAGTTCCATCTTCATATATCCCATGATAATGCAGATGTGGGATCATCTGGTAGTAGCAACAGACTACCTGGATGACCAAATATGGGAGGTGATGAGACTTATGAATACCTCAAACATTGTGCAAAACCAGTTAATCATCGTCATCAACCAACACACATTAGTTCTAGATTATGTTACAGCTAAAGATGGAGGTATGTGCCAGATTGTGGGACCCTCTTGTTGCCATTACATAGACCCGCAGGGTAATTTGCAAGTTAAGGTGGATATAGAGAAGATGGCGGATTTAAGAGATAAATGGCTGGATGCACATAAAGCTGATAAAGATACATGGTGGTCTGATACCTTCTCTTCCCTTAACCCCAATAACTGGTTCAAAGGTATTGGGGGATGGCTCATGGGAATTGTCCAAGTAATATTGCAGGTAGCCCTAATAATATTGGTGATATATGTAGTGATTAAGCTCGTTCTTATTTGTGTGACCCCCTTTTCAAAAAGAATGAAGAAAACTGATGAACGACCTATTATAGTAACATAGTAACATAGTACATAAGGCCGAAAAAAGACATTTGTCCATCCAGTTCGGCCTGTCATCCTGCAAGTTGATCCAGAGGAAGACAAAAAAAACCCTGTGAGGTAGAAGCCAATTTTCCTCACTTTAGGGGAATAAAAAAATCCTTCCCGACTCCAATCAGGCAATCAGAATAACTTCCTGGATCAACGACCCCTCTCTAGCAGCTATAGCCTGTAAAATTATTACACTCCAGAAATACATCCAGGCCCCTCTTGAATTCCTTTATTGTACTCACCATCACCACCTCCTCAGGCAGAGAGTTCTTTCCTCCAAACGCAGAGGATGTCCCCTCGTCACAGTCACAGTCCTGGGGATAAATAGATGATGGGATAGATCTCTGTACTGCCCCCTGATATATTTATACATAGTAATTAGATCTCCCCTCAGTCGTCTTTTTTTCTAACGTGAATAACCCTAATTTTGATAATCTTTCCGGGTACTGTAGTTGCCCCATTCCAGTTATTACTTTAGTTGCCCTCCTCTGGACCCTCTCCAGCTCTGCTATGTCTGCCTTGTTCACAGGAGCCCAGAACTGTACACAGTACTCCATGTGTGGTCTGACCAGTGATTTGTAAAGTAGTAGGAATATGTTCTCATCACGGGCATCTATGCCCCTTTTGATGCAACCCATTATCTTATTAGCCTTGGTAGCAGCTGCCTGACACTGTTTTTTGCAGCTTAGTTTGCTGTTTATTAAAATTCCTAGATCCTTTTCCATGTCAGTGTTACCGAGTGTTTTACCATTTAGTATGTACGGGTGACTTGCATTATTCCTTCCCATGTGCATAACTTTACATTTGTCAGTGTTAAACCTCATCTGCCACTTATCTGCCCAAGCCTCCAATCTATCCAGATCCCTCTGTAGTAGTATACTGTCCTCTTCAGTGTTAATTACTTTACACAGTGTTATGCTCCTCTACGATGAGGAAGGACAGAAGGAAACATCGTTCAACACAGCTCCCCCTCCTCACAATGATGCCTGGCTGAGATAGGGTGAGATGAATCCCAGGGTATTACCACAAGTCCGAGAAACCGGGAGCCTACCTATAAGGGGTAGGTTGTCGCCACTGCGGGTGAAGAGGATACGAATGGTATGCCCAGGGGATTCGCTAGGCGAAGGGAAAGTCTACAATCAAGTTTCCAAGGGGGGACTGTTATGGACTATTGATACAAAATGGATACTTGCTTGTTGAGGACTATGTTTAGCTAAGATGGCGGCCAGGCATTCAGCCAACACCTATAAACTAGAATCTTACTTTGTGTTTTATCATGTGTTTCTTTGTGGTTTCCGTTCAGCTCAAGCAAGCAGTTACAAAGAAAGAAGAAGTAACGGTTTCACCCACGAGCAAGGGGGGAGGGGGGAGGAATTTCCTCTGAGCCGTCAAGGTTACAGAAAAGTATAGAGTTCGTAGCCAATAGAAAAGATATACTCTATCTTTCACCCCCCCTCCCACTTCTTCATGTCGTAAAACCTATGCTGTTTTCAAAAAATAAACCAGAGATACTGTTTTAACTCCGTGCTGCGAGTTGTCTCAGATTTGATCTCTCCGTGCACGTACATTAATTAATTTGGAGCAGTACATCAACCGAACTGGCAGCTTGGCCAGAACCAGAACACTACTTCGCAAACCGCCTAACATTCGGTTCCAAGAGCAGTACTTGGCTATTTGACCAGTTTGCACAGGCCCTGCACTGGATCCTGGTAAACCACTGCGAATGCCCAATGGTCATTTATTATTTAGATGATTTTCTGTTGATAGAACAACCCAGCATTAAACCCTGTAAACTCAATAGTCTCCTCCAAGTATTCGCAAGTCTTAACATTCCGTTGGCCCCAACCAAAAAAGACAGGCCCTCAACGGTAATAATCTCTCTAGATATAGTCCTAGACACAGAAAAAATGGAAGCAAGTCTGCCAGAAGAGAAGCTGATCAAAATCGAGATTAAATCCAAATTTGTGGGTTCCAGAATTCTCATGAAACAGGAGTTACAATCCCTGCTAAGCATGCTAAACCTTGCAACTAGAATCATGCCCCAAGCCAAGGCCTTCATGTCCAGATTATTGGATCTACTTCCGGCAACTACAGAGCAGGACTCCCCTGTATTCCTGGATTCTCAAGCAATGGCCAACTTGGCCACGTGGAATACCTTCCTGACCAACTGGAACGGGATCTCCTTATTTATTCCCCAATGGAGTCCTTCTTCTCCTACGGTTTTCTCAGACGCAGCCGCCTCCAGAGGTTTCGCAGCAATATATAAAAACCAGTGGTTCGCAGGTCATTGGCCACCAGAAATCTCTTCACTCAATGAGTACCTCAGATCCTCCCCGCTATTAGAGATCTATCCAATTGTAGCTGCCGCTCAAGTCTGGGGTAGGCAATGGGCCAATTCTCCTGTGACATTCATCACAGGTAACCAGGCAGTAGTGGACATCATTACCAAGGGCAGGTCAAAGTCATCTTATATCATGCCGTTCATTCGTAAATTAGTTTGGCTTTCCTTACATTATAACTTCCAAGTGTCATGCAGACATATCCAAGGCATTCAGAACTTAGCTTCTTATGCACTATCACGCTTTAATTTGCATAATTTTTTACAGATCATACCAGAAGCGGAACAAATGGGATTATCCACTCCAGACTTCAATACCCTGCGCATGGATTAGCACACTTCATATCAACAGCCAAATCCTTTGTGCAAAGGTCGCTATCTGCCAACACAGCCAGAAACTACAAGACCGGCTGGAACATCTTCAAACAATTTTCCCTTCTCCATCCAAGGAACGACACAGATAAGACCACTTATTTAATGGCTTTCCTGGCCTATTGTGATAAACACCTAAAACTTGCTCACAATTCAATTAGATTATACTTGGCAGGGGTGCAATACTACTCAACGTTGAAAGATCCAGATAGTAGGGCAATCTTCACTTCCCCCGCAATCAAGGCAACTCTCAGGGGCATTCAAAAAAAGTAGCAGAAACACCACTCCAAGCAGACAACCAGTTTCAGGGGAACTGTTCAGGAAGCTCTCCAACTCCCTAGACGGTAATCCTTTTGTGCTACAACCCAGCACGGTTATTCAGGCTGCCATGTATCTAGCTTTCTATGGGTTTCTACGACCAGGGGAATTCACCGATTTCTCTCCCAAATCCAAAGGTTTAACTAGGAGCCAACTAGTATGGAATCACGACCATTACATCTTATATCTGCAGTCAACCAAAACATCACAAACCAGGACTCCCGTTCAAGTTAAATATTTTCAAACTTTCAACAAGTGGTGCCCTGTTCAAGTTTTTAATAAGTTGATAATAACCTTGGGTAACTCCTCCCCTGACAGCCTGTTACTGCCTTTCAAAACCAAGCCCCTCACGACAGCTCAGTTCATATCCCACATCTGCATCTTAGCAACCGGCTTAGGTTTCGACCCCAAACCCATATCAGAGCACTCATTTTGCATCGGGGCCGCCTCTGCGGCTTCCAAAAACAATGTGCCCAGTCATATCATCCGTAAAATGGGTCGCTGGCAATCGTCGTGCTTTACCAGGTACATTCCTAACCCCCACCATGAAATTTCAAAAGCTTTCTGTAATTTAGTCTTATAAATCGCCTGTATTCAATAAAATCCTAAACTACCCTGCATGGCTTCTTTTGCCCCTTATAGGCCTACCTACGTTCATGGCTATGGTCACAATCTAGGCCTTTCAGTAAGTCAGCAGGATGTGGATAGTTCAACTATTTTGTCACCGTCATGTCAAGTTCTAGTATCCGTAGCCATGACCTTAATGCATATGAGAAAAAATACCAAGCCATTAGGAGTAAAGAACTGCCTGTAGAGTTCAGGGAGAGGATTGTGTGTGGAAACAGATTTGGAGAAGGGTATAAAAAAAATTGATTGTCCCAATTTGTGCAGTACTCTGGGAGAAGTATCAAGATACATCTCTCCCGGATAGGCAACCTCTTTTCCTTTTTCTCATTGTTTCTATAGAGTACATGGCAGGTTTTTTAACTACTGGCTTAGATAAAGAGACATGGCTCACTGAGGCCAAGACTTCTCGGAACATACGTTTGTCCAGACGAAGTATACCCCCACATTTAATGGTGCCTTAACTGAATTAACCAGAGTATATAAAGAACACATTAGCTCTTGGTGGGAGGTACAGGGTTTGGAGTATTACATCAAACAAGGTATAGTACCACGAGGCCTACGAATCTCCCTTACCCCAGCTAACCGCCCTGATCTTCTAAAAAAGTGGGAAAGGGATGCGACTAATAGCTCACCCGCTTTATGCATTTGCCATTAGAGGAGGAAAGAGCTATTCTTGAACGAGCAGAAGGACAACTTTCAGAACAGATTGAGATTACTAAGACGTTTAGTCAGGAACCTGAATTTAACAATAGTGAAAAACAATTACAAAACACTATAGAGCGGTATCAATACCATCTCAAAGAACGTAAACACAAGTAGTTCAGGAGAGACTCCCAATACTTTAAAGAGAATAAGGCTTACCTATTCCTCAGAAACCCAGACACCACTCAAAAAACAGATCTCTCCTCAACTGAGACAGAGGTATCTGATAGCGAAAAAGAACAGCAATTTAAGACAAGGGGCAAAGGGTGAGGGGGATATAGACCTAGGAGGCAGGTATAATCAAAATCAACCAACCTACTCACACCAACCCTCTCCTTTTTTAGAACAGGGAACACCCTACCCGTTGCAAAGTCGGAACACGCAACCACCGACGACACAGTCACGGAGGATGACAAGCTTGTCATCAATCTGTCTTCCCGTACACTGACACCGGCAGAAAATAACCTATCGAGACGCAGTCTATCTTTTGTACCTACGACCAGGTTTGATCTCTTTCGCTGGACCAAGGATCTCCACTTGTTTGCCCGTAAATTGAGATGGCATAAACATTTTAAACTCGTAGAGAAGAG